>NC_069499.1:53587505-53852505 GCF_027579735.1 Bombina bombina | reverse complement strand
CATGGAAATAATGCTGCTGTAGTAAAATCACTTGTTCAGCAGTATCCCCATAACCTCTTGGATGTTGCTTTGCAATTTGCTGAAGTCCTCTCTGAAATTCAGTGGGTTAACTCTATACCTAGTTCTAAGCTTAAAGGACCAGTAAACACAGTAGATTTGCATAATCAACAAATGCAAGATAACAAGACAATACAATAGCATTTACTCTGAATTTCAAATGAGAAGTAGATTCTTTTCTAACACATTTCAAAGTTATGTATATTTCCACTCTCCCTGTACCATGTGATAGCAATCAGCCAATCACAAATGCATATACGTATAGTCTGAGTTCTTGCACATGCTCAGTAGGAGCTGGTGACTCAAAAAAGTGTAAATTTAAAAGACTGTGCACATTTTTTTAATGGAAGTAAAGTTGTTTAAAATTACATGCTGTATCCGAATCATAAAACATTAATAAAACCTAAGTGTCCCTTTAACCCTATCCATAGCCCTATTTTAGACTAAAGTATGACTTGCATCAGCTGCAACATTTATGTACCACAGCATCTTCAGTGGGAAGATCTTATTAAACTCAATCTCTGCCCAAGTCCATCCATAAGTTTATGGTCAGCAATCTCTTTACACAAATTTGTGGTAAGATACCTTTGGCTTGGGGAGACAATTAAACACAAATAGGACAATAATCCTGGTATAAAATGTAAGACCGGAATGCAGATAGGAGAGCACTGTCTTCAGACAAACTACATTTCCTGATAGTTTCAATATCATTTTAAACCTTTTTTTTTATCACAAAAGTACTTAATATGTTTATTTGCTGCTCATTAATTTGCACAGCATATTTTTTTTAGTTTAGCGTCCCTTTAAAAAAACAAACGTGTGTCCACTGGTGGTAGTATATAACATCTGCATAGGCATTTTCTCTACAAAAATTGCCATTAAATGGTGTCCCCTTTTCAAGATATTACTGTTTTATTGTAAAATACGCTTTAGTTTGCAGCGTTATCTAACCCCTAGGTTTCTAGCAAATCACCTGTCCTCAAAGCTTTACATCTTAAAGGGACATGAAACCTACATTTTTTCTTTCATGATTCAGATAGAGCATTAGATTTGTAAACAACTGTCCAATGTACTTCTATCATCAATTTTGCTTCATTCTCTTAGTATCCTTTCTTGAACGGCAGCAATGCACTACTGGGAGCTAGCTGAACACATTGGTAAGCCAATCACAAGAGGCACCAATCTTCAGCTAGCTCCCAGTTCTTGACCCTACCTAGGTGTACTTTTCAACAAAGGATACCAAAGGAACAAAAGCAAAGTAGATAAAAGAAGTACATTGGAAAGTTGTTTCAAACTATATGCTCTATCTAAACCACAAAGGAGAAAAATTGGGTTTCATGTCCCTTTCCTCTGGAGATTATGTGCGCAAAAACCCAACATAAGTACACTAATTCTTCGGGCCAGAAATATCAGTGTTGGGCAGACAGGAGCATACATCTTCATCCCTATCTGCCCGGCATCATGTATAGCACGTTTAAATATATATCTTTATACACACTTATTAACACATAAATATATATGTATATACACACTTATTAACGCATAGATATATATGTATATACACACTTATTAACACATAGATATATATGTATACAAGCATATTAAGACATAAATATATATGTATATACACACATATTAAGACATAAATATATATGTATATACACACTTATTAAGACATAAATATATATGTATATACACACATATTAAGACATAAATATATATGTATATACTCACATATTAAGACATAAATATATATGTATATACACACATATTAAGACATAAATATATATGTATATACACACTTATTAAGACATAAATATATATGTATATACACACTTATTAAGACATAAGTATATATGTATATACACACATATTAAGACATAAATATATATGTATATACACACTTATTAAGACATAAATATATATGTATATACTCACATATTAAGACATAAATATATATGTATATATGCACATATTAAGACATAAATATATATGTATATATGCACATATTAAGACATAAATATATATGTATATATGCACATATTAAGACATAAATATATATGTATATATGCACATAGTAAGACATAAATATATATGTATATATGCACATATTAAGACATAAATATAAATGTATATACACACATATTAAGACTTAAATATATATGTATATACACACTTATTAAGACATAAATATATATGTATATACTCACATATTAAGACATAAATATATATGTATATATACACATATTAAGACATAAATATATATGTATATATGCACATATTAAGACATAAATATATATGTATACAAGCATATTATGACATAAATATATATGTATAAATACACATATTAAGACATAAATATATATGTATACAAGAATATCAAGACATAAATATATATGTATATATACAAATATTAAGACATAAATATATATGTATATATACAAATATTAAGACATACATATATATGTATACAAGCATATTAAGACATTAATTTGTATGTATATATATATATATATATATATATATATATATATATACACATATTAAGACATAAACATATATGTATACAAGCATATTAAGACATAAATATATATGTATATACACACATATTAAGACATAAATATATATGTATATATACACTTATTAAGACATAAATATATATGTATACAAGCATATTAAGACATAAATATATATGTATACAAGCATATTAAGACATAAATATATATGTATATATACACATTTTAAGACATAAATATATATGTATACAAGCATATTAAGACATAAATATATATGTATATATACACATATTAAGACTTAAATATATATGTATACAAGCATATTAAGACATAAATATATATGTATACACGCATATTAAGACATAAATATATATGTATATATACACATATTAAGACATAAATATATATGTATATACACACATATTAAGACATAAATATATATGTATATATACACATATTAAGACATAAATATATATGTATATACACATATTAAGACATAAATATATATGTATATACACACATATTAAGACATAAATATATATGTATATACACACATATTAAGACATAAATATTTATGTACAGGGAGTGCAGAATTATTAGGCAAGTTGTATTTTTGAGGATTCATTTTATTATTGAACAACAACCATGTTCTCAATGAACCCAAAAAACTAATTAATATCAAAGCTGAATAGTTTTGGAAGTAGTTTTTAGTTTGTTTTTAGTTATAGCTATTTTAGGGGGATATCTGTGTGTGCAGGTGACTATTACTGTGCATAATTATTAGGCAACTTAACAAAAAACAAATATATACCCATTTCAATTATTTATTTTTACCAGTGAAACCAATATAACATATCAACATTCACAAATATATATTTCTGACATTCAAAAACAAAACAAAAACAAATCAGTGACCAATATAGCCACCTTTCTTTGCAAGGACACTCAAAGCCTGCCATCCATGGATTCTGTCAGTGTTTTGATCTGTTCACCATCAACATTGCGTGCAGCAGCAACCACAGCCTCCCAGACACTGTTCAGAGAGGTGTACTGTTTTCCCTCCTTGTAAATCTCACATTTGATGATGGACCACAGGTTCTCAATGGGGTTCAGATCAGGTGTACAAGGAGGCCATGTCATTAGATTTTGTTCTTTCATACCCTTTCTTGCCAGCCACGCTGTGGAGTACTTGGACGCGTGTGATGGAGCATTGTCCTGCATGAAAATCATGTTTTTCTTGAAGGATGCAGACTTCTTCCTGTACCACTGCTTGAAGAAGGTGTCTTCCAGAAACTGGCAGTAGGACTGGGAGTTGAGCTTGACTCCATCCTCAACCCGAAAAGGCCCCACAAGCTCATCTTTGATGATACCAGCCCAAACCAGTACTCCACCTCCACCTTGCTGGCGTCTGAGTCGGACTGGAGCTCTCTGCCCTTTACCAATCCAGCCACGGGCCCATCCATCTGGCCCATCAAGACTCACTCTCATTTCATCAGTCCATAAAACATTAGAAAAATCAGTCTTGAGATATTTCTTGGCCCAGTCTTGACATTTCAGCTTGTGTGTCTTGTTCAGTGGTGGTTGTCTTTCAGCCTTTCTTACCTTGGCCATGTCTCTGAGTATTGCACACCTTGTGCTTTTGGGCACTCCAGTGATGTTGCAGCTCTGAAATATGGCCAAACTGGTGGCAAGTGGCATCTTGGCAGCTGCACGCTTGACTTTTCTCAGTTCATGGGCAGTTATTTTGCGCCATGGTTTTTCCACACGCTTCTTGCGACCCTGTTGACTATTTTGAATGAAACGCTTGATTGTTCGATGATCACGCTTCAGAAGCTTTGCAATTTTAAGAGTGCTGCATCCCTCTGCAAGATATCTCACTATTTTTGACTTTTCTGAGCCTGTCAAGTCCTTCTTTTGACCCATTTTGCCAAAGGAAAGGAAGTTGCCTAATAATTATGCACACCTGATATAGGGTGTTGATGTCATTAGACCACACCCCTTCTCATTACAGAGATGCACATCACCTAATATGCTTAATTGGTAGTAGGCTTTCGAGCCTATACAGCTTGGAGTAAGACAACATGCATAAAGAGGATGATGTGGTCAAAATACTAATTTGCCTAATAATTCTGCACTCCCTGTATATATACACATATTAAGACATAAATATATATGTATATACACATATTAAGACATAAATATATATGTATATACACATATTAAGACATAAATATATATGTATATACACACATATTAAGACATAAATATATATGTATATACACACATATTAAGACATAAATATATATGTATATACACACATATTAAGACATAAATATATAATATATGTATACAAGCATATTAAGACATACATTTTCTTTCTCACATCTCACCTTGGATATCCTCCCACTACCTTAAGCTAAATCTCTCCAAAACTGAACTCCTTATTTTTCCCCCTTCTTCCAATGTCTCCACCCCCAAAATTTCTATAACTGTTGATAATTCCATCATTACCCCTACCCCGCACGCCCGATGTCTTGGGGTCACACTTGACTCAGACCTTTCTTTCACTCCTCACATTCAGTCCTTGGCTAAAGCCTGCCTCTTCAACCTTAAAAACATCGCTAAAATTAGACATTTCCTTACACAAGATACAACCAAGATTTGAATCCACTCTCTCATCCTTTCCCGCCTCGACTACTGCAATTCCGTCCTCTCTGGTCTACCTAGCTGCCGCATAGCTCCTTTACAATCCATTATGAATGCCTCTGCCAGGCTCATCTTCCTTACTCGTCGCTCTTCATCTGCTGCACCTCTCTGCCAATTCCTTCACTGGCTTCCTCTTGCCTCTAGGATTAAACATAAAATCCTCACCCTGACATATAAAGCTCTCAACTGCACTGCTCCCCCCTAAATCTCAGAACTTGTCTCTAGATACTCTCCCGTCCCCTTCGATCAGCTCAGGATCTCCTCCTCTCCTCCTCTCTTGTTACTTCCTCACATTCCCGTTTACAGGACTTCTCCAGACTGGCCCCCATCTTGTGGAACTCCCTGCCTCGCTCCATAAGACTTTCCCCTAGTTTTAACAGCTTCAAGCACTCCCTAAAAACTCTACTATACAGGGATGCATACAACCAACACTAACCTTTCCTAACGCCATTGCTTTCCCCTTGAACCCCTTAGATTGTAAGCCTATGGGCCCAGCTGTTTAGAGATCGCTTCATAAGAGCCGACTACAACAGTGAAACTCTCGGCAGGGCCCTCTACCCACTTGACCCCTAAAAAAGCTATCCTGTACACCGACTATGTTTACAGCGCTGTGGAATCTGTTGGCGCTCTACAAATACCTGATAATAATAATAATAATAATAATAAATATATATGTATATACACACATATTAAGACATAAATATATATGTATATACACACATGTTAAGACATAAATATATATGTATATACACACATATTAAGACATAAATATATATGTATATACACACATATTAAGACATAAATATATATGTATATACACACATATTAAGACATAAATATATATATGTATATACACATATTAAGACATAAATATATATGCATACAAGCATATTAAGACATAAATATATATGTATACAAGCATATTAAGACATAAATATATATGTATACAAGCATATTAAGACATAAATATATATGTATATATACACTTATTAAGACATAACTATATATATGTATATATACACATATTAAGACATAAATATATATGTATATATACACATATTAAGACATAAGTATATATGTATATATACACATATTAAGACATAAGTATATATATATTAAGACATAAGTATATATGTATATACACACATATTAAGACATAAGTATATATATATATTAAGACATAAGTATATATGTATATACACACATATTAAGACATAAGTATATATGTATATATACACATATTAAGACATAAATATATATGTATATATACACATATTAAGACATAAATATATATGTATATATACACTTATTAAGACATAAGTATATATGTATATATACACATATTAAGACATAAATATATATGTATATACACACATATTAAGACATAAATATATATGTATATATACACATATTAAGACATAAGTATATATGTATATATACACATATTAAGACATAAGTATATATATATTAAGACATAAGTATATATGTATATACACACATATTAAGACATAAATATATATGTATATACACACATATTAAGACATAAGTATATATATATTAAGACATAAGTATATATGTATATATGTATATACACACATATTAAGACATAAGTATATATGTATATACACACTTATTAAGACATAAATATATATGTATATACACACATATTAAGACATAAATATATATGTATATACACACATATTAAGACATAAATATATATGTATATACACACTTATTAAGACATAAATATATATGTATATACACACATATTAAGACATAAATATATATGTATATACACACATATTAAGACATAAATATATATGTATATATACACATATTAAGACATAAGTATATATGTATATATACACATATTAAGACATAAATATATATGTATATATACACATATTAAGACATAAATATATATGTGTATACACACACATATTAAGACATAAGTATATATGTATATATACACATAGTAAGACATAAATATATATGTATATACACACATATTAAGACATAAGTATATATGTATATATACACATAGTAAGACATAAATATATATGTATATACACACATATTAAGACATAAGTATATATGTATATATACACATATTAAGACATAAATATATATGTATATACACACATATTAAGACATAAGTATATATGTATATATACACATATTAAGACATAAGTATATATGTATTAAGACATAAATATATATGTATATATACACATATTAAGACATAAGTATATATGTATATATACACATATTAAGACATAAATATATATGTATATACACACATATTAAGACATAAGTATATATATTAAGACATAAATATATATGTATATATACACATATTAAGACATAAATATATATGTATATACACACATATTAAGACATAAATATATAGGTATATATACACATATTAAGACATAAATATATATGTATATATGCACATATTAAGACATAAATATATATGTATATATACACACATATTAAGACATAAATATATATGTATATACACACATATTAAGACATAAATATATATGTATATACACACTTATTAAGACGTAAATATATATGTATATACTCACATATTAAGACATAAATATATAGGTATATATACACATATTAAGACATAAATATATATGTATATATGCACATATTAAGACATAAATATATATGTATATATACACACATATTAAGACATAAATATATATGTATATACACACATATTAAGACATAAGTATATATGTATATATACACATAGTAAGACATAAATATATATGTATATACACACATATTAAGACATAAGTATATATGTATATATACACATAGTAAGACATAAATATATATGTATATATACACATAGTAAGACATAAATATATATGTATATATACACATAGTAAGACATAAATATATATGTATACAAGCATATACATAAATATTTACTGGGAACACACAGTTCCCATAGACCGCAATGTAAAGGCAATTGTGCTCCACTTGTAATGAGTGGAATGTTTGAGCTTCATCAGCCTATTGCTCAAGCTTTATCTGACATCAGTTTTAAGAGCACATCTGCGCTATCCAACATGAGTATGATAATATTGTATACTACTGGGCGCACAATAAATATTTACTATGGATTATACCAGCACAAACCCGCTATGGTTTGCTCATCAGCGATGTTAACACTCCATACCGCTTGCATTTTTGCGCTCTATTTGTAATCTACTGCTGTGTGTTTAACCCTTGCAAACCACTGCTTACTGCTAGGAGAGAGGTGGTAAAAACAGAAGTAATTTAGGAAAAAGAATATTTTGATTTAGTGTTAGCTTCATATTAAATCAGGGATGGGGGTTTAGAATGGCACTGGGGTGGAAGAAGAGGTTGTGCTAATACTGTATTACTGTTTGTTTTTATGTAATTGTCAACCACATCCTCTGCCTGTTCTTATAGGTGACCTTTACATCGCTGGCCTGGCACAGGGCATGCACACCAATTTACCCAAGCTGGTGGCATCTCGGGAGGGATTTCAGGGCTGTTTGGCTTCTGTAGACCTAAATGGGCGGCTCCCAGATCTGATCAGTGATGCCCTGCACCGCAGTGGGCAGATAGAGCGTGGATGTGAAGGTACAAACTCCTATATCAGTGCCAGCCAAAGCGAAGGCAACGTCCGTGCGTGGGACCTTCTCCCCCCACTCCTCACTGCATCCATCTCATCTCCCTCCTCACCTCTCTCTAGTTCCTGCCCCATCACTGTGCCAAGCTCACACATTGTGCTCCTCGATGCCATCCTCTTCATCCTCATCATCCTCATCACAGACCAATTATTGTGAACTTTGATCTAAGCTGCCTGATGAAGGAACACACTGACCGAACATGGAAGTCCGAACTTTCATTGCCCAATAAAGTTTAATTTATTAGGATATTGCACAATTTCAGAGAAAAAATATAGTTTTTATATTATATTTATAAAACCTGTTTGTATATTTATACCGTATATCATATAAAACAATATATACAGATTATACTAAAATAAGATAACTTTCCAGTTGTTTTTATTCTATAGAGGTTACTGAGCCTAAAGCAAAGGTTCCATAAAATTTACATCAGAACTGAAAACAATTCTCTCACTTCGTGGCAGATAGCTCAAAAGTAAGTAAAGGGACGGTCTACTCCAGAATTGTTATTGTTTAAAAAGATAGATAATCCCTTTATTACCCATTCCCCAGTTTTGCATAACCAACACAGTTATAATAATACACTTTTTATCTCTGTGATTACCTTGTATCTAAGCCTCTGCAGACTGCCCCCTTATTTCAGTTCTTTTGACAGACTTGCAAATCAGTGCTGACACGTAAATAACTCCATGGGAGTGAGCACAATGTTATCTATAGGGCACACAAGAACTAGTGCTGTCTAGCTATTAAAAACAGTCAAAATGCAGTGAGATAAGAGGCAGCTTTCAAGGGCTTACAAATTAGCATATGAGCCTTCCTATGTATAGCTTTCAACAAAGTATACCAAGTGAAAAATGCAAATTTGATGATAAAAACAAATAGGAAAGTTGTTTAAAATTGCCTGCCTTATCCGAATCATGAAAGTTAGATTTTGACTAGACTGTCCCTTTAATACAGAAATTAATGCAGAGGGCTAGAAAATTCTTACATCGCAGAGCTTGCAGTCTAAATATTGTCCACTTCAGAGACCAGATTCCTGTTCATTAATCTGTCACCCCAATTATAGTATTTGTACTTAGGAAGAATTGTTATTGATATTACACAATAGCCAGAATGCCCTTCAGCTGTCTTTCAAACATCTGGATATAAACTTAAACCAGACATCCAGGTGTGCAACTGTCTCAGGTTTCCTCTTCCTTTAGAGAGGCAGAGCTGTAAAATAATGGTGTGGGGGGGGGGCGCACCCCGATTCTAGCTGATGTAATGCATCACTGGTATAGTTCTGCCACTTTTCAAGCCCACAGACAATATATGAAGGACACATGTGTTGTGTACATGAAGCCTTGTCGTTGGTAACAGTATAATTATGTTACTTACCCCAAAATACAGTTGAGATTGTCCACATTCTTAAGCAACTCATCAAGCCCTGTGTCTCAGCAAACCATTTAAACCATCACTGCCTCCCATAAGGTTAGTCACATTCATTGGCTCGTTTGTTTTTTAATCAGACGTCTATGTTGAAAGTAAAAATAACATTTCTGCAGAGATTTTCCATGCTTCAATTAAATGGTTTTCCTGCAAACGCTGCAGAATAACTGCTAAAATCCTTGTTCTCCTATCCTACCCTACCCCGATGCAGAGGCCTAAATATATTATATTGCCTAAATGTTTTTGTTTCAGGGTTATTGATTTTATGTGCAGATCCAGGTGTCCCTATACTGTTTCAAGGGTAATTATGTTTCCTTCCCTAATACTCAATATCAGAGATATGACAGTTTTTTTCCTGCCCTGTATTATTTATATTAATGAACACTAACCTCTGTATGATTCTAGTAATTCACAAGATTTAACCATTACAATACAACAGGAGATGTATAATATGTAATGACACAAACGTGATTTGAGAAGCAAAAGGTGAGGCATTGTGACTCTCATTTGCATATCCATACCCATAATCCCCTGCTGTCGTGTCACACTTTTAGCTGAGGGTTTCTGTGAAAATGTCATTTCATTTGTTTTGATGTGCAAAGTTATTTTACAATGAACTAATTTGTATTACTTTATTTACAGTACAGAGTTTTTTTAAATGTTTAAAGTGACAATTTATTTAAAAAGGAGAAAAAACGAAATTCATCCCAATTCATCAATTCAATTGCCCAAATATCTAAAAACCAAAAGGTATTGTTGTACTCAGTACCAATAAAAACCTAGAGTTTTTTTTTCCACTCAACTTTACCATATAGATCTATTACGTAGGAATGTCTAATGTAATTAGACCTACATTTAGATTACGCTTTACCAGGACAGGGGATGTAAAAAACGGCTTACAGAGCCTGGAGGTACAAGGATTGTGTACAAACAACTAAAACCATGCTAGCACAGTAATTGGGTCCTGTGGATAAAAAAACAGTGTGTATCCTTATGTGTAGTGTGCTTCTGACTAGACACACTCTGACGTCTCCTGTGCTAACGTAACGTGATATCTACAAGTTATAGAAACACTTATTATATTCTCATTTCTCAGTCCCCATCTGTATACCGCTCCATACTATTTGTTACCTCGGCCACTCATACAGATTCCCAAGTGAACTGGAATAAGTCTCGGAGCTATAGCAATTCTTTTAACAATTACTATTTTTTTATTTCTAATGATTAAAAGTTTCACTCTATTGACAGAAACATCTTCAATTGCTAAGGTATACGAGGCTCAGTTTTTATAGCTGGAGAAATCTCACCACCTTATGTGAATACAATGAAAGATAATAAAAAAAATGTAATCATGGAATTCTTTAAAACAATGTGTCTCAACTCCAGTCCTCAAATTCCTGTATAATGCCAAATTTATATATTTTCCCTACTTGACCTATACCTTTTTGGTCCCATAGGAAAAATAGGTATTTTAGCGAGGATATGAAAACACATTTGAGGGTGCAGGAAGTAGCTAAAAACACACTTTTGTGATCGTGTTGCATTGAAAAGTGGCCTTTTTGGCCAGAAAAAGAGATAAAAAAGGTCTTAGCCATTAGATTGTGATCAAGGCCATAGTTAAAATCAGGTTTAGAGCATTACTGGGAGATAGTTGACAACATCAGGTGAGCTATTGATGAGGCATATTTGTGTAACCACTAATCATCAACTAGCTCCCAGTAGTGCAGTGCTGTGAGGCTACTTAGGTATGCTTTCAACAGAGAATTAAGTGAATCTGATACTAGAAATAAAATGAAAAATATATTAATATTGCATGCACTTTCATGTCACATTTCTTGACACATTTAAATGTGTGAAAAAAATGTATTTATTTTTTTGCAGGCTAAGGACATACCCCTTGAAAACTTGAGTATGCTTATATGTCCGTTGTAGTTGGCAATAAGGGACTAATTAAGCAATCACTATGTAGAATGCTGTAGGGTCAGTGTTCTGAAGTCTGTCAGTAGGAAAAACACAATTTTAAGAGTTAAATTACAGGAAAAATGTGGACAATTACATTTGGAGTCTAATAATGTTTCTTTAATATGCTGTATGCTAGGAATATTTAAGGACTGGAGATGAGAGGTGCTGCTTTGAGAAATTCTTGACCTTTTGGCCCATTGTATAATAAATCAGTAACATTATTACCTCACAGAATGGTCTCACAATTATTGGAGCAATATTAAAGGATTAAGGAAGAAACTGTCCTTTTTCACCAGTAAATGTTAAAAAAAAATCAAAATTCTTTAATTATGTGTTTTTGTAAAGCATTGAAAGTGGCCGTGCAGCCTAGGGAGATGAGGTGATTGGTACATAGTTCTTGGCTTGTACAGGTCATACTGGGGTTGCTTTTTCAGTCCCCACCCCTGAGGAGCTGACCATGTGAGCTTTGCTTATAACAGGACTTGTTTGCTCCTGTGTGTGTCTCGCCCCCTGGCTGCTCGCCTTGGCTGCCGACTGCTCATCCTTTGGCTGGCACACAGGTGAATGTTGATGCTGCGCTACTGTTTATGTTCTTCCATGTTTGGGATGAGGGAAGGTCTCAGGTGCTTGTAGCTGCAGGAGGGGGGGACAGTTTCCCTTACAGTTGCTGCCGTACTAACATCTGCTTTGTTTTTGTTCCTTGCTAACAAAGATGCTTTGACTAAAGCTAATCTACAAGGTAGTTCGCTCATTTCCTAACCTCGGCCTTCATTTTTATTCCAACCACACCACCAGCCAGAAACCAGCTATACAAATGCACAAATGTCTGTTTTTGGGGGGTTGACATTGTTTGGGGGAGCTGACTGGCTGCTGGTTTGGTTCATTTGTGTACTGAAAGCATGATGTGCACTTCATAGAGCCAAAGGGGGCAAGTAAAACAAGCTGTTAGACACACATTACAAACAGTACCCTAATGTTAAATGTGCATATCACTGAGGGTGTAGAACCTTGGAGGAGGTTCTTTTATTTCAGTGAACCCTCCTTCTTTGCTCACTTTTGGCTTTTCCTAGTATAATAATAGGACAGGTATTTAATTGAGGGGATTAGGACTGAAGAAGTCAACCACGCTTTCAGTTCACTCTTGCATGCTATGCCTTGTCTTGTCACCTGACACTATGTGTGCCCTCTGCATGCCAACCATCCGTCTGTCCTGTCTGTGAGCTTTAAGTGAAATGATCTGGGGTCTCCTAGATTCTCTCTGCCATTATACTAAACACCAATCAGATACAGAAATAGGTTTTGAGGTAGGGGAAACATTTTCTGCTTTTCTTACACCCTTCATCCTTGGAGGTTAATGAGCAAGAATCTACTTAAAGTAACCGCATGTTTAAAAACTTGTTCTCTTAAAATTTCTACCGATTCAGATAGAGCATGCAATGTTAAGCAACTTTCTTATTTACTCCTATTATCAATTTTTCTTCATTCTCTTTCTATCTTTATTTAAAAAGCACAAATGTGATGCATAGGACCCGGCCCATTTTTGGTTGAGAACCTGGGTTATGCTTGCTTATTGGTGGGTAAATGTAAGCCTCCAATAAGCAAGCTCTATCCATGGTGCTGAACCTAAAATAGGCTGGCTGCTAAGCTTTACATTCCTGCTTTTAAAATGAAGATAGCAAGAGAATGAAGAAGAATTGATAATAGGAGTAAATTAGAAAGTTGCTTAAAATTACATTCTCTATCTGAATCATGAAAGAAAAAAATTGGGGTTTAGTGTCCCTTTAATATAAAGACCATAATTTTTTTTTTTCTACCCAACAGATAAACGAGAAAAAATATGCATTGGGATCAGTGTATTTTGTTCACTATACAGTATGGGCTGTACTTTATTGTGGGATGTGTATTGTGGTGTAATCACTATAAGAAGTGTATTTTGTTCACTATACAGTATGGGCTGTACTTTATTGTGGGATGTGTATTGTGGTGTAATCACTATAAGAAGTGTATTTTGTTCACTATACAGTATGGGCTGTACTTTATTGTGGGATGTGTATTGTGGTGTAATCACTATAAGAAGTGTATTTTATTCACAATACAGTATGGGCTGTACTTTATTGTGGGATGTGTATTGTGGTGTAATCACTATAAGAAGTGTATTTTGTTCACTATACAGTATGGGCTGTACTTTATTGTGGGATGTGTATTGTGGTGTAATCACTATAAGAAGTGTATTTTGTTCACTATACAGTATGGGCTGTACTTTATTGTGGGATGTGTATTGTGGTGTAATCACTATAAGAAGTGTATTTTGTTCACTATACATTATGGGCTGTACTTTATTGTGGGATGTGTATTGTGGTGTAATCACTATAAGAAGTGTATTTTATTCACTATACAGTATGGGCTGTACTTTATTGTGGGATGTGTATTGTGGTGTAATCACTATAAGAAGTGTATTTTGTTCACTATACAGTATGAGCTGTACTTTATTGTGGGATGTGTATTGTGGTGTAATCACTATAAGAAGTGTATTTTGTTCACTATACAGTATGAGCTGTACTTTATTGTGGGATGTGTATTGTGGTGTAATCACTATAAGAAGTGTATTTTGTTCACTATACAGTATGAGCTGTACTTTATTGTAGGATGTGTATTGTGGTGTAATCACTATAAGAAGTGTATTTTGTTCACTATACAGTATGGGCTGTACTTTATTGTGGGATGTGTATTGTGGTGTAATCACTATAAGAAGTGTATTTTGTTCACTATACAGTATGGGCTGTACTTTATTGTAGGATGTGTATTGTGGTCTAATCACTATAAGAAGTGTATTTTGTTCACTATACATTATGGGCTGTACTTTATTGTGGGATGTGTATTGTGGTGTAATCACTATAAGAAGTGTATTTTGTTCACTATACAGTATGGGCTGTACTTTATTGTGGGATGTGTATTGTGGTGTAATCACTATAAGAAGTGTATTTTGTTCACTATACAGTATGGGCTGTACTTTATTGTGGGATGTGTATTGTGGTGCAATCACTATAAGAAGTGTATTTTGTTCACTATACAGTATGGGCTGTACTTTATTGTGGGATGTGTATTGTGGTGTAATCACTATAAGAAGTGTATTTTGATCACTATACAGTATGGGCTGTACTTTATTGTGGGATGTGTATTGTGGTGTAATCACTATAAGAAGTGTATTTTGATCGTAGGGTATTTACTGTATATCTTGGCACAGTATGGGCAGTATGTACACTATCATTCAATGAATTTGATAGGAGGACTGCTTGTACTGCCCCTTTGGTTTTACATTCTGGGTCACAAGTTTTTGAGAGTGACTTTATATAAAATGCTTTACTCTGTTTTATATCATGATTAGACTAATTATAACAACAATACTACGGTTTATGGGATTTTCAATGTATAATTAAGAGAAAAAAGTATTGTAGGACATGAATACTAGCTGTTTTCCTGTATGACCTGCAGGTGTCCGGGCAAGGGTCTCCCAAAACCTCTAGAATAGGCACCCTAGACCTTAACTTATATATTTTTCTCAACTGAGCAGTGATTTCACCACCTTGGCTGCTAGTAACACACAAAATATTTATTTGACAGTGTTTAGATGATACTAGATCTACATTATGGATTGTACATTGTAAGATCTACTTTACTGATAGTATACTGTAAAATCTACTCTATCCGGTCTACACAGTAATTTGGTAATATATACTATTTAAATCTATGATATGTGTTGGAAATGTGTGTTTGTGAGCACAGTGATCTTTATGGTCAGATTGTACTAGGGAGGCTGAGTGATCTATGTGCTCTGTGTGATGGAACCAATCAGTGCACACAGTGATCTTTATGGTCTGATTGTACTAGGGAGGCTGAGTGATCTATGTGCTGTGTGTGATTGAAGCAATCCGTGTGCACAGTGATCTTTATGGTCTGATTGTACTAGATAGGCTAAGTGATCTATGTGCTGTGTGTGATTGAAGCAATCAGTGCACACAGTGATCTTTATGGTCTGATTGTACTAGACAGGCTAAGTGATCTATGTGCTATGTGTGATGGAAACAATCAGTGCGCACAGTGATCTTTATGGTCTGATTGTACTAGGGAGGCTGAGTGATCTATGTGCTCTGTGTGATGGAACCAATCAGCGTGCACAGTGATCTTTATGGTCTGATTGTACTAGGCAGGCTGAGTGCTGTGTGTGTGATTGAAGCAATGTGCCTTGTATTATTTGAGTGTGTTGAATTGTCTTTATTGGTTGAGCGGAATGCACTCAGTATGATGTATAAGTTTATGCAAATGCTGAATGTGGGGATTTCTGGAAAAGAGGAAAAAAGTAGGAGAAAAGTTAGTTAGGTGACACTTTCTGTGGAGAGATTGCTATTTTTAAAAAGTGTTAGCTTTGCATATGTTGTGCGTTAGTAATAATTAAATGTTCATGATTTACATAGAACATTCCATTTTACCATATATTTTCCATATATCTATATACAAATCCTACTGCCTGGCTCCTAAATAGTCTTACTGGCTCCTAAATTGTGAACAGATTTGTCAACCCTTGCTATAAAGAATATTGCGAACACTGCTGCCAGATGGCTGAAGAAACGTGCACACTCCTGAGTTAAAGCTTTAACAAATGATACCAAGAGAACTAAGCAAAATTAATGATAGAAGTAAACCGGAAAGTTGCTTAAATGTTTATGCTGTACAAAGTCCATTTACATTTAATTTTGATGTTATTGTCCCTTTAATGAAAAATACTTTATAGGATGGCTGGAAATGTTGCAGCTTTGTAATTAAAAGGGGCAATAAAGGCAGATAGCTTCTACCTGTTGGTATATAATGACTTGCGAATCTCAATTGCTACATAACAGCTCAGCCGCTATATATTGTAAAAGTATCACATTTAGATTAAAGATTTATTAGTTATTAGTCAACCTCAACAATGATAGTCGTCCCATGATAAAGATTTATTAGTTATTAGTCAACCTCAACAATGATAGTCGTCCTATGATAAAGATTTATTAGTTATTAGTCAACCTCAACAATGATAGTCGTCCCATGATAAAGATTTATTAGTTATTAGTCAACCTCAACAATGATAGTCGTCCCATGATAAAGATTTATTAGTTATTAGTCAACCTCAACAATGATAGTCGTCCCATGATAAAGATTTATTAGTTATTAGTCAACCTCAACAATGATAGTCGTCCTATGATAAAGATTTATTAGTTATTAGTCAACCTCAACAATGATAGTCGTCACATGATAAAGATTTTTTTATGGCATCTTAGGCATAAGAGAATTGCAGAAGAGTCTTTACAACTGGCAGGTACTTCATCACATGGCAAACAAAACAGGGACAAAACCCTGGCACCTTCCCACAAACCCCAGTCATTCGCTTTGCCTTGGTGCATGGAGGAGGTGAAGTTTTGGTGTCTGAAGAAACTTGGATTAGTTTACTTCAGAAAGCCGGCGTAGGTTTACTCTGATCTTTCCCTTTCAAGTCTGGGTCTAGCCCTACTCTACGTTAATTTCTTCAGTAGGGTAGTGGTGGCTTTTAAGCAGTTAGGAACTTGTGAAGTGGGCTTCACTGCGTTTTCAGGTTGCTGCCCTTGTATAGAAAGCCAGAGTAGATTTACTCTGTTCTTTCTTTTTCCACAGGTCTCTGTAAGGAGTGACTTCCTTTCATACCGGGTGAGCTGTCCTCCTGCTGGACAGCTACTGTACATGTGCAGCTAAGTGCCTTTTTTGTCTTCTGGGGCTATAAGGCTGGAACTGAAGGAGTTAACCTGTAAATCTGCAACTACTTGGGACAAAATATCCTGGGTAAAGGGTTAATTATGGTAGTGAGCAGGCTCTCTGAGATGTGATGTGGAGACAGGGGTTAACCTCCTTTATGAAAAGAAAGGAGTTAACCCATTTGTTTGGCTCAAGAGTTTTTAGGCAACGTATAACTTCAGAAAATTTTTACATCAATGTACTTGCAATTGGTTTATTTATAGTTCACTTAGTTCTGGCTATGGAAACAATCGCCTAGATTACGAGTCTTGCATTAGCCTTAAAAAGCAGTGTTGAGAGGTCCGAACGCTGCTTTTTAACGCCCGCTGGTATTACGAGTCTTGCAGGTACAGGTGTACCGCTCACTTTCCGTGACTCGAACATACCGCAAATCAACTTACGTCAATTGCGTATACTATCTTTTTAATGGGATTTGCCTAACGCCAGTATTACGAGTCTTGGAAAAAGTGAGCGGTAGACCCTCTACTGTCAAGACTCCTACCGCATTTAAAAGTCAGTAGTTAAGAGTTTTATGGGCTAACGCCGTAACATAAAACTCTTAACTAAATTAATAAAAAGTACACTAACACCTATAAATTACCTATTAACCCCTAAATCGAGCCCCCCCTCCACATCGCAAACACTTAAACACATTTTTTAACCCCTAATCTGCCAACCAGACATCGCCACCACTTCAATAAATATATTAACCCCTAAACCGCCGCACTCCCGCCTCGCAAACAGTAGTTTATTATTATTAACCCCTAATCTGCCGTCCCTAACATCGCCGACACCTACATTTATTAACCCCTATTCTGCCGCCCCCAACATTCCTGCAACTATATTAAATTTATTAACCCCAAAATCTAAGTCTAACCCTAACACCCCCCTAACTTAAATATAATTTAAATAAACAGAAATAAAATTACAATTAAATAAATTATTCCGATTTAAAACTAAATACATACCTATAAAATAAACTCTAAAATAGCTACAATATAACTAATAGTTACATTGTAGCCATCTTAGGATTTATTTTTATTTTACAGGCAAGTTTGTATTTATTTTAACTAGGTACAATAGTTATTAAATAGTTATTAACTATTTAATAACTTCCTAGTTAAAATAATTACAAATTTACCTGTAAAATAAACCCTAACCTAAGTTACAGTTACACCTAACACTACACTATAATTAAATAAATTAACTAAACTAACTACAATTAAATACAATTAAATTAAATAAACTAAAGTATGAAACCCCCCACTAAATTACATAAAATAATTACAATTGTTTTAAACTAATTACACCTAATCTAATCCCCCTAATAAAATAAAAAAGCCCCCCAAAATAATAAAAATCCCTACCCTATACTAAATTACAAATAGCCCTCAAAAGGCGCCTTTTGCGGGGCATTGCCCCAAAGTAATCAGCTCTATTACCTGTAAAAAAAAAAAAGACAATACTCCCCCCAACATTACAACCTACCACCCACACACCCAACCCTATTCTAAAACCCACCCAATCCCCCCTTAATAAAACCTAACACTACCCCCTTGAAGATCACCCTACCTTGAGACGTCTTCACCCAACCGGGCAGAAGTGGTCCTCCAGACGGCCAGAAGTCTTCATCCGATCCGGGCAGAAGAGGACTTCCAGACGGGCAGAAGTCTTCATCCAGAATGCATCTTCTATCTTCATCCATCCGGAGCGGAGCGGGTCCTTCTTCAAGCCATCCAACGCGGAGCACCCTCTTCCATCCGACAATTGGCTGATTCTATCAATAGGATTGAAGTTCAATTGTATTGGCTGATCCAATCAGCCAATAGGATTGATCTTGCATTCTATTGGCTGATTGGAACAGCCAATAGAATGCAAGCTCAATCCTATTGGCTTATTGGATCAGCCAACAGGATTTTTTCTACCTTAATTCCGATTGGCTGATAGAATTTTAAAACCCGTAATACCAGCGTTACTTTAGGTGAGCGGTGAGGGAAAACTGTGCGTTAGTCACGCACACCATTACCGACAAAAACTCGTAATCTAGCCGATTTGTTTTGTTTTTTGGGGGCGCTTTGACTAATCGTAAAATACGATCTCTAAGCCGATTTTAAACTACTTGCTTCATTTTGTTTATCTTCCTTTCCGTCTGGAAGCGCACGCTGAGAGTAGTTGCGCAGCTTCTCAGGCCGGTCACGTGACCTATGTGTTTCACAAGCAATACGGAGTGGTTGTGCCTGCTTCTCTGCAGAGTTCCTGGCATCCGATCGCTGAAAGGAGGAAAGTAGGCACCTCAGAGTGTGCGCAGGGGTCTGTTATTTGTCATTTTTGCTACTTATAAAGTGAATATTAGAAGGCTGTTAAACATCTCATATTTAAGCCTTATCTTTGTTGAAAGTGGTTTGTTTTCTAGCAATGTTACCACGTCTCTTAAAGGGACAGTACTTTAATTAAAAGATTTTTGGTATTTTTGGTTTATTTTGCTTACATTTTTTTTTTTTAAGCATAATGGATCAGGATCCTGTTCTTATGGACAGGTGTATCCTTTGTTTAGATAGTCAAGTTATGCCACCCTTGCAATTTTGTTCCTCATGCATAGACAGGACGTTAAAAAATAAAGATAAACTTTTTGTCTCTGAGACAACTGTCTCAGGATGATGCTGTTCATGATTTGTTACAGCCTTCTCCTCAAACGTCCCAAACCTTAGTAACATCACATGCAGTGCCCTGCGATTCCTCTCAATTTCCTGGAGGAGTTTATTTGCAGGCAGAAATTGCTGCCCAGGTATCCTCTGTGGTATCTGCAGCATTAGCTGCCATTCCCATGCTACAGGATAAACACAAGAGAAAATTTAAAGATTCAGATAGTAAGGTTTCTGCTCCAGTTTCGGCTACCCAAGTTGCCCTTTCTCATAAGTCTGATGAGGAAGATACGTCGGTAACCTCTGAGGGTGAAATCTCAGATTCGGACAGTATAATTCCTTCATCTGATGCTGAAGTTGTATCCTTCAGATTTAAGCTGAAACACCTCTGTGTCCTTTTAAAGGAGGTTTTAGCCTCCTTAGACAACTCCGATAACTCTATCGTTGTCAACCCTAAGAAGTCTAGTAAACTTAATAGATACTTTGATTTTCCTTCCTCTGTGGAGGTTTTTCCTGTGCCAGACCGTGCCACAGAGATTATAGCACAGGAATGGGAGACGCCAGGGATAACTTTCTCCCTGTTTCCTGTCTTTCAAAAGATTTTTCCTGTTGCTGACTCCATTTAAGAGTCATGGCAAACGGTTCCTAAGGTGGAAGGGACCATTTCTACTTTGGCTAAGAGGACTACTATTCCTATTGAGGATAGCTGCTCTTTTAACCCCTTGAGTGCTAACAATTGCTCTGAGCCGTCGTAGAGTTTTCCACTCTGGTGCTAACGACGGCTTAGTGCCGTCGATATCACTCTCCAAACTTGAGGGAGATCTGGGGGCTCCCACCCGCTCCTACCCCAGCGATCGGGCCTGCATAGTGACAGGCATCGCCAGGGCTTAACCTTATGCGTGGTGACATCAGGCGCAATGACGTGATGATGTCACTGCGCAACTTTATTTATAATTCACAATGTTAAGTATAGGGGCAGGGGGCATGCTGCTTAGAAACCTGTATCTCAGGCATCTAAACAGCTACAGACCCCCAAGACCCACCGTTGGAAAAGTAATCGCTTACCCTTTCAACAGTGTAAGTCTGAAAAAAAAAGTTAAGAATATTTTTTATAAAAAACCCTTAAAACAGCTTAGCACCCAGGTGGGAAAGTGCTTAGCACTCAAAGAGTTAAGGATCCTAAGGACAAAAAGCTGGAGGCTTATTTAAAAAAAATATATGTTCATCAAGGTCTCCAATGGCAACCTGCAGTGTGTATTGCTACTGTGACTAGCAATGCAGCCTATTGGTTCAACGCCTTGTCTTAATCTCTTCGGGTAGAGACTCCCTTAGAGGAGATTCAAGACCTGATTAAGGCTCTTAAGCTAGCCAATTCCTTTATTACTGACGCTTCCTTGCAGGTTATTAAATTGGGAGCCAAAATATCTGGCTTTGCTGTGCTGGCGCGCAGAGCATTGTGGCTGAAGTCATGGTCAGCCGATGTTTCATCTAAGTCCAATCTTCTGGCGATTCCTTACATGGGTTAAACCTTGTTTGGACCTGGTCTGACAGAATTTTTTTCTGATATCACGGGTGGAAAATGGTCTTTTCTTCCACAAGTTAAGAAGAATAGAACGAAAGGACGTCAGAATAATTTTCGTTCCTTTCGTAACTTCAGGGGAAAGTCTTCCCCTTCATCTTCCAAGCAGGATCAGTCCAAGTCGACTTGGAAACCCAGTCAGTCTTGGAACAAGGGGAACCAATCAAAGAAATCTGCAGCTGAATCTAAATCGGCATGAAGGGTTTGCCCCCTGATCCGAAATCGGATCAAGTGGGGGGCAGACTTTCTCAGTTTTCTCAAGCATGGATACGAGATGTCCCAGATCCCTGGGCTGTGGACATAGTATCTCAGGGTTACCATTTGGAATTCAAGACCTTTCCTCCCAGGGGCAGGTTCCACCTCTCAAGATTATCTGCAGACCAGATAACAAGAGAGGCGTTCTTGGAATGTGTACAGGATCTTTCCTCCCTGAGAGTGATAGTCCCAGTACAGGAACATAGTTTAGGTTTCTATTTCAATCTGTTCGTGGTTCCCAAAAAAAGGGGGAACTTTCCGTCCTATTCTAGACCTGAAGTGTTGAAAAAAGTTTCTCAGAGTACCGTCCTTCAAGATGAAAATTATACGTTCCATTCTTCCTTTAGTGCAGGAGGGTTAGTTCATGACGACCATAGACCTGAAGGATGCGTACCTTCATGTTCCCATTCACAGGGATCATCACAAATTTCTGAGATTTGCCTTTCTGGACAAACACTTTCAGTTTGTGGCTCTTCCGTTTGGCCTTGCAACAGCTCCCAGAATTTTCTCAAAGGTTCTGGGGGCTCTCTTGACAGTGATCCGGTCTCAGGAAATTGCAGTGGCTCCCTACCTGGACGACAAATTGGTTCAGGTGCCATCTTTTTTTGTTGTATTTTTTTCGTTCCCACGGATGGAAAGTGAATCTGGAAAAAAGCTCCCTTGTTCCAGCCACAAGGGTGGTTTTCTTAGGGACCATAATAGATTCCCTATCGATGAAAATTTTTCTGACAGAGGTTAAAAGAGCCAAATTTCATTCCTCTTGCCTCTACTGTTCAGCCATCAGTGGCTCTATGTATGGAGGTAATCAGTTTGATGGTGGCTTCCTAGGACATCATTCCCTTTGCTCGATTCCATTTGAGAGCTCTTCAATTGTGCATGCTCAGACAGTGGAACAGGGATCATGCGGATCTGTCTCAGAGGATAGATCTAGATCTCTTGTCAAGAGACTCTCTCTCTCCCGTGCTGTCTCAGGGCACATGCTTCTGGAGACCTTCCTGGGTGATTGTGACCACGGATGCCAGCCTGCGGGGCTGGGGAGCAGTTCAGGACTCGTTAAAGGTGCAGGGACTTTGGACTCAGGAGGAGTCTGCTCTCCTGTCAGGGTTTTTTCCCTGCTTTGTTTGCCATGTGCTGCTGGCAGCCATTTTACTTACCTCTTACTGAATCTGGTGCACAGTGTCTAATGCTGCTCATTTCCTGCACGCCCTCTTATGGCCGGACTGGTGTACATCATCCGTGTGAGACAGGTCGCAGTCTCAGTATTGTGATGTCATCACTTATTATTTAAAGGGGCTCTGTTCAGTATGCTTTGCCCTTGCGTTGTCTCAGACCTGTTTGTGAGTTCCTGTTCCTGTGTATTACCTGGCTGTCTGACGTCCCTCCGGGTTCCTGACTTGGCTCGTCTGACTACTCGCTTTGGCTCCTGACTAGGCTCGTCTGACTACCAGCTCTGGCTTTGACTCCTGGCTTGTTATTTGACTTGTGGACTTTTTAGTATTTCTTTGTTATTAATAAAGGTGTGATTATTTTTGCACTTCTCATCTCAGTCTGATTCCTGGCACCCTGACATTACGCAAGGACCATGAATCCTGATGGTGCTAATAATCCACCTTTACCTACCATTATTTCCAGGATGGATGAACAGGATCACCGCTTGGATCAATTAGCACTAGCCCTGCAAACCCTGCTGACTCGCACTGTACATTTGGACGAGAGTGTCCCACAAGTTATGGCTTCTCCTGTTTCTGCTGCTGCACCTAGTCCTACCAGGAGCATGTTCGGTTCTGCACCTCTACCTCAGCGATATGGAGGTGATCCTATTCAGTGCAGAGGGTTTATGAACCAGGTTGGCATTTACATTGAGATTTTACCTCAGGCGTTTCCCTCTGACAGAGCTAAGGTGGGATTTCTCATCTCGTTACTCTCTGACACAGTTCTTGCCTAGGCTAATCCCTTGTGGGAGACTAACAAACTTGTGATTTCAAATTACCCTGAATTTGTGGCCTCCTTTCGAAGGGTTTTTGATGTTCCAGCTCGCTCCTCCTCTGCTGCTAAACGGCTTATGACCATTCAGCAAGGTACAAGATCTGTTGCTCAGTATGCCATTGAGTTCCGTAAGCTTGCGGCAGAGGTAGGTTGGAACAATGAAGCCCTTGTTGCCGCCTTCTTTCATGGGCTCTCTGATGCGATTAAAGATGAAGTTGCTGCCAGAAATTTACCAGAGGATCTTGAAGCATTGGTGTCTTTTTTAATCCTAATTGACATCAGACTAAGTGATAGGCCCTCTTTCAAGAGGCACTTGCGGAAGCCTCCTGTTAAGTTTTCTCCTACTTGTTCGTTCCCACCCATGCCTTCCTCTCCTCCCATGCCTCCTGGTCCCGAGTCAACAGGTACTGCTGAGCCGATGCAGTTGGGATTCACACATCTCTCCGTGGCGGAGAGGGCCTTTAGGAGGAGGGAGGGGAGGGGCTCTGCCTCTATTGTGGGTTACAGGGCCACCTTTTAAAATCTTTTCCTACACGGCCGGGAAACGCTCACACCTAAGGTCCTGTCGGGGGCAGACCTTGGGTGGTTTATCCCCATCCCCGGAACCACTAAAGGAGATACCTTTGGTCACCGTTGTCCTTTTCTGGGTGGACTCCTCCATAGTCATCCAGGCTCTTGTTGACTCCGGTGCTGTGGGCTATTTCATTGACAGTGCTTTTGTATCAAAGCACTCCATTCCTGTATTGCCTCGGTCCATTCCGCTCGCTATTGAGGCCATTGATTGCAGGCCCCTTCAGCATGCACACGTTACTCAAGAAAACGCTCCGTTATCAATGGCTGTTGGGGCTCTCCATTTTGAAACCCTCCAGTTCCAGGTGATAAACTCTTAAAATTTTCCGGTTGTTCTGGGTTATCCCTGGCTCCAAAAGCACAATCCCAGTCTCGACTGGCGCAGGTCCGAAATTTTGTCATGGTCCCCGCAATATATCTCTACTTGTCTTCGGAAACCAGTCAAAGTTTTGTGCATTTCTTCAGTATCTCAGTTGCCAGAGGAGTACCGAGACGTTTTTGACAAGGTGCGTGCCGGTACGTTGCCTTCTCACCGGTCTTATGATTGTGCCATAAACCTGCAACCCGGAGCCATTCCTCCTCGGGGTTGGGTTTACCCTCTGTCGGTTGCGGAGAATTGTGCTATGGAGGAGTATGTTGCCGATACTCTGTCGCGGGGATCATCCGCAAATTCTGCTCTCCTGCAGGGGCTGGCTTCTTCTTTGTGAAGAAAAAGGGTGTTGAGTTAAGACCATGCATCGATTATAGGGGTCTTAATCGTCTTACCATTAAGAATGCTTACGCTATTCCGCTAATTACAGAACTCTTTGACTGCCTCAAGGGAGCTACCGTCTTTTCTAAACTTGATTTGAGAGGAGCATACAATCTCGTTAGTATTAAGGCGGGCCACGAATGGAAAACAGCATTTAACACCAGGAGCGGGCATTATGAGTATCTTGTAATGCCCTTTGACCTATGTAATTCTCCAGCTGTTTTCCAGGAATTTATTAATGATGTCCTACGAGATATGCTCCAACAGTGTGTTGTCGTGTACTTAGATGATATCCTCATACACTCACCCACTCTTGAGGCTCATCATTCTGATGTTACACATTCTGATGTCAGAGATTACGTGAGAACGGCCTGTTTTGTAACCTCGAGAAATGTGAGTTCCGTCAGACTGAAGTAACCTTCCTAGGTTATGTAATCTCCGTTGCAGGGTTCTTCATGGATCCTGACAAGTTGTTTGCTGTCCTGTAGTAGCCTCGCTCAGTTGGTTCTTCGCTCTATTCAAAGTTTTTTGGGCTTTGCCAATTACTATAAGAAGTTTATTAAAAACTTTTCTTCCTTTGTCAAACCTATCACTGACATGACCCGTAAGGAGAATGATCCACTCCATTGGTCACCTAATGTCAATAAGGGTTTTTAGATTCTTAAGACTGCCTTTGCTGCCGCTCCAGTTCTGGCTCATCCTAACCCTGAGAAACCTAGTGGTAAGTGCTTTGTTCCTGAGAATCTACAAACTAAACTATTGCACACTTACCACTATCCTAAAGCCGCAGGTCACCCGGGCAAGAACCAAAGGATTTGGTCTGTCACTCGACAATTCTGGTGGCCAGGTCTTCGTTCTGATGTTGCTGCATATGTTGCCTCCTGCTCAGTCTGCGCACAAAATAAGACTCCTCGACGTCTACCTGTGGGTCTTCTTCAACCTATTGCTAATGGTGAGCGTCCTTGGACACATATTTCCATGGACTTCATTGTCGAGCTCCCTGTTTCCAATGGCAATACTGTTATCCTAATGGTGGTTGACCGTTTTTCTAAAATGTAACATTGCATTCCCTTGAAGAAGCTGCCTACTGCTCAGGAACTTGCTTCAATTTTTGACTGGGAGGTCTCCCGTTTACATGGGTTACCCAAGGAAATAGACTCGTACTGGGGTAGCCAGTTTGTCTCCAGATTTTGGCGTTCCTTTTGTGCTTAAATGGGGATCCAGCTTTTATTCTCCTCTGCATATCACCCTCAATCCAGTGGGGCTGTGGAACGGTCTAATTAAGCTCTGGAACAGTTCCTCCATTGCTATGTCTATGTCACCACAATAATTGGTCTGAACTGTTACCTTGGGCAGAGTTCGCTCGTAATAGTGCTATTAATGCTTCCTGCCAGTTATCCCCTTTCATGGCGAATTATGGGTTCCAACCATCCTTGTTGCCCGATTCATTCATGTCTCAGGGTATTCCAGCTTTGGAGGAGCATCTCCGGTAACTCCGTTCCACGTGGGTGCAGGATTGCCTTCATCGTTCTATGCAGCGCCAAAAGTTCCAGGCTGATCGTAGGCATCTGCCCGCACCTTCCTACCAGGAAGGTTTGGCTGTCCTCCTGCAACTTGAATCTTCGGGTACCTTCCAATAAACTGGCTCCCTGTTATGTTGGTCCTTTTCGAATACTCGGACAGGTCAATCCTGTGGCCTACACTCTTGACCTTCTTCCAATGTTTTTCATGTCTCCCTCTTGAAACCATTGGTTTGTAATCGGTTTACCACTGTGTTTCCTCGTCCTCGTCCTATCTCTGTTGACAACCATGAAGAATATGAGGTAAGCAGCATTATTGACTCTCATATGTCCAGGGGCCTCATACAGTATTTGGTTCACTGGAGGGGCTACAGTCTGGAGAAGCGTTCATGGGTTCCCTCCTCTGATGTTCATGCTCCCGCCCTCCTCCGTGCCTTCCATGCCCGTTTCCCTAATAAGCCTTTTGTCCTCCCGCGGGGGAAGGGTCGTTGAGGAGAGGGTACTGTCAGGGTTTTTTCCCTGCTTTGTTTGCCATGTGCTGCTGGCAGCCATTTTACTTACCTCTTACTGAGTCTGGTGCAGAGTGTCTGATGCTGCTAATTTCCTGCAATACCTCTTATGGCCGGACTGGTGTACATCATCCATGTGAGACAGGTTGCAGTCTCAGTATTGTGATGTCATCACTTATTATTTAAAGGGCCTCTATTCAGTATGCTTTGCCCTTGCGTTGTCTCAGACCTGTTTATAAGTTCCTGTTCCTGTGTATTACCTGGCTGTCTGATGTCCCTCCTGGTTCCTGACTCGGCTTGTCTGACTACCAGCTCTGGCTTTGACTCCTGGATTGTTATTTGACTTGTGGACTTTTTATTATTTCTTTGTTATTAATAAAGGTGTGACTATTTTTGCACTTCTCATCTCAGTCTGATTCCTGGCACCCTGTCATCTCCCCATCAACATCTTTCTCTGATGGCTTGGCCTCAGTTGTCCTTAGTTCGGTTTATCAGGTTCCAGTCAGACAACGTAACCTCAGTGGCTTACATCAACCACCAGGGAGGAACTCAGAGTTCCTTAGCCATGAAGAAGGTGGCTCAGATTATTCAGTGGGCGGAAGCTCACAATTGCTGTCTATCTGCCATCCACATTCCAGGAGTGGACAACTGGGAAGCAGACTTTTCATCCCGGGGAGAGGGAACGCCATCCGGAGGTGTTCTCCAGCTTAACCCTCAAATGGGGGATTCTGGAGTTGGATCTGATTGTGTCTCGGCAGAATGCCAAACTTCCAAGGTACGGTTCCAGGTCAAGAGATCCACAGGCCACTCTGATAGATGCTCTGGCGGTCCCTTGGGATTTCAGGCTGGCATACCTGTTTCCTCCGTCTGCTCTCCTTACACGAGTCATTGCTTGTATCAAACAGGAGAGAGCGTGGGTAATTCTAATAGCCCCTGCGTGGCCTCACAGGATCTGGTATGCAGACCTAGTAGAGATTGCGTCTCTCCCACCTTGGCGACTGCCTCTAAGGAAGGACCTTCTGATTCAGTGTCCCTTCATCCAAATCTTGTTTCTCTGAAGCTGACTGCTTGGAAATTGAATGCTTAGTTCTGTCTAAGCGTGGTTTTTCTGAGTCGGTCATTGAGACCATGATTCAGGCTCACAAGTCTGTTACTAGAAAGATTTACCATAAGGTATGGCATAAATATCTTTATTGGTGTGAATCCAAGGGCTTCTTATGGAGTAGGGTCAGGATTCCTAGGATTTTGTTCTTCTCCAGGAAGTCCTGGAAAAGGGTTTGTCAGTCAGTACCCTGAAGGGTCAGATTTCTACATGATCTATTTTACTACACAAGCGTCTGGTGGACGTGCCAGATGTGCAATCTTTTTGTCCGACCTTGGTCAGAATCAGGCCTGTGTTTAAGTCTGTTGCTCCTCCTTGGAGCCTTAACCTTGTTCTTAAAGTTTTGCAGCAGGCTCCATTTGAGCCATTGCATTCCATAGATATTAAGGTGTTATTTTGAAAGTTTTGTTTCTTATTGCTATCTCTTCTGCTCGGAGAGTCTCGGAACTCTCAGCTTTGCAGTGTGATTCGCCATATTTTTCATGCCGATAAGGCTGTTCTTCATACTAAGTTAGGTTTTCTTCCTAAAGTTTTTTCAGATAGAAATGTTAATCAGGAATTTGTTGTTCCTTCACTATGTCCTAATCCTTCTTCTCATAAGGAACGTTTGTTGCACAACCTGGATGTTGTGCATGCTCTTAAATTCTATCTACAGGCGACTAAGGATTTTCGCCAGTCTTCTGCTCTGTTTGTTTGTTTCTCTGGGAAACGTAAAGGTCAGAAAGCTACTGCTACTTCTCTTTCTCTCTGGTTGAAAAATATTATTCGTTTGGCTTATGAGACTGCTGGACAGCAGCTTCCTGAGAGAATTACGGCTCATTCCACGAGAGCTGTCTCCTCCTCTTCGGCTTTCAAAAATGAAGCTTCTGTGGAACAGATTTGCAAGGCTGCAACTTGGTCTTCTTTACATATTTTTCCAAATTTGATACTTTTGCCTCGGCTGAGGCTTCTTTTGAGAGAAAGGTTCTTCAAGCGGTGGTGCTTTCTGTTTAGGTCTGCCTGTCTTGTCGCTCCCTAGTCATCTGTGTCTTCTAGCTTGGGTATTGGTTCCCAACAGTAAATGATGACGTTGTGGACTCACTATATCTTAGGAAAGAAAACAAAATTTATGCTTACCTAATAAATGTATTTATTTCTGGATATGGTGAGTCCACGACCCCCCCCCCCCTTTATTTCAAGACAATTTATTTTTGTTTAACCCTCAGGCACCTCTACACTCTTTTTTTTCTCCAATTCCCTTCGGTCGAATGACTCAGGTTTGTGGAAAGGGAAGTGATACTTAACAGTTTGACTGTGGTGCTCTTTGCCTCCTCCTGCTGCCCAGGAGTGATATTCCCAACAGTAAATGATTATGTTGTGGATTCACCATATCCGGAAATAAATACATTTATCAGGTAAGCATAAATTTTGTTTTTCAGCTTCCAATGTTACATTTTAGGAAATTATTCCCAAAGTGGATGGGGGCTATTTCTACTCTGACTTTACATACCCCTATTTTCTTTGGGAGTTAGAATCCTTCCAGAGGAGGGTTTTTTAAGCAGGTTAACTTTTTACTGACGATACTGCTAGTGAAGATTTTAAACCTTTCTGGCAAATATGCTTATGCTTTCATTAAGTGTTACGTTCTTTGGCAGTACTTTCTGTCTGGAAGCCAAGTTCCAACTGGAATATGTCTGAGCAGTCCAACTAGTCTACTGCCTTATCTCAGTTTGCATGAAGGTGCGGTTCACTTTCTCATGAAGCCTCTTCAGCTTTGTATGCTTCGTCAGTGATGCAGGATTTTCTCTGCTATTTCTGGGATTCATCTAGATTTCAGATTGAGCCAGTCTCTGTTTTGGTGACTGTATCATCTTTTGTTCATCCTTTTGGATCTGTATTCTTTACAGATTCAAGTCTTTCAGGATGAGTGGCTGTCTTTGGGTCAGAGTTGGCCTCTGTTGGAAAGGGAGTCTTATCTCTGATTTCAATTTGACTATGTTTCAGCAGTAGCATATGTCAATCATCAAGGGCGAACTTTCAGTTTCCTGGCCGTGAGGGAGGTTTTGTGAATTTTTTCCTGGGCAAAAGACAATTGTTATTTAATTTCTGCTGTTCAAATTCCTGGAGAGAACAACTGAGAAACAGTTTTTCTCATTTATTAGCCTTGGCATCCAAGGGAGTGGTCCCTTCATCTGGGGTCTCCCAGAGATAGTTCTGATGTTTTTTTTGTTTCATTCTTCGACTTTCCAGGTACTGTGTGAGGTTCATGGTCCTCAAGCAATGTTTGTAAATGCTTAGGTAGTTCTTCGTTCATTTTGACTAACTGGTTTTTCTTTAAGGGTGGTTGCCTAATAAGTCTAGAGGGAGCGTCTGTGTTTCTATTTGCTCCGATTTGGTCTTTCAGTTATTTGTATGTGAATCTAATTCAAATTTTCAGTTATCCTTTTTGGGTCTCTTCCTTTGCATTTCAGATTTTGGTTTCAAGGTCTGCTTTTTCATACAGGTCTCAACCTCTGAGCATGATAGCATGGAGACTGAACGAATAGCTCTTAAGCAAGGAGGGTTCTCAAGTTCTATTTGTGAGCCTGTATGCCGTAAGTCTTATTATAAGGTTTAGAGGATCTTTATTTCCTGATCATGTTTTTTTCCTGGCATTCTTATAGAATTCCTAGATTTTTTTGGAGGATGGTTTGGATATGGGTTTATCCACAAGTTCTTTTTGAAGGGTCAGATTTCAGTTCTTTCCCTTTGGATGATATCTTTCAGATATTCATAGTTTGGTTATAGCTTTGGCTAGGATTGAGTCTATTATTAACCAATATTCTCATTGGAGTCTTATGTTGGTTTTGAGGATTTTGAAGGCTTCTCTTGTTGAGCCTAAGCATTGGGGTTTGTTTATTTTGCCTGTTTTTCTGCTAGAAAGAGTTTTCTGAGTTATGTGCTCTGTTTTTGTGGTCTTCCCTATATTTTTTATTTTTAGGATAAGGTAGTTTTTTTAGTACTAGATTTGTTTTCTTTCCTAGTGTTGTATCTTCTGACAGGAATTTGTTGTTAAGGCATCAAAGTATTATATTAATACTACTATAGTTTTCAGACAAACTTCTAGTTTGTGTTCTTTTCTGGTTACAGGAAATGGCAGTAAGCTTCTTGGTGGAGACGTCTGTTCCATAAGGCTTTTTTTTGGAGGCAGGTTAGCCTCCACCTTAACGGATTACAGCTTATTCTAATAGATTGATTGGCATGTTTTGCCTTTTTAGGAATGAGACCTTAGTTGTCCAACTTTGTAAAGCATTCAAAACGACAAGAGGTGACAGCATAAAATATTTATTTAGAGACAGCAGGAAAAAGACAGCAACGTTTCGGGACTTCTGTCCCTTTGTCAAGCTAATTTGTACAATGAATTCAAACACCTTATATACCAAAGAACCACCAGGTGGCGCTAAAAACACATATATATATATAGATAGGTAAAACATGTTAACCTTTCATATACCAAATTAATTCATTTTTTTATATAAATATCCTGAATTAATTCATAATCATTATGTAACGTTGCTGTCTTTTTCCTGCTGTCTCTAAATAAATATTTTATGCTGTCACCTCTTGTCGTTTTGAATACATATGTTCTGACCTTGGAAGCAGGTCACGGTGACTTTGCATAATCTACTGTGTGCTGGACTTCCTACACTGTTTTGCCAACTTTGTAAGGCAGCCATTTTTTCTTAATTTCTACCATTGTGGTGTATTTGCTTCTTCTGAGTGGGCCTTTGGTAGGAAAGTCCTTCAGGTAGTTGCCTGTTGGTTATTTTTTCATTGCATGGTTTTTGCCCTTTTTGGGGTTTTATTGGTATTTAGTTTTTCAGTGAAAAAAGATATTCCAACCCTATGTTTCATTACTTGTGGACTCCTTGGGTATTAATTCCCAGGAGTAATGAATTGTGGACTCTTACCACCTGTATGAAAGAAAACATAATTTATGCTTACCTGATAAATTAATTCATTTCATGGTGGTGAGAGTTAATGTGTTTTATGGTGGTGCTTATTTTCTTATGCACTTTTTTCCCTGCTCCTATTTTTTGCTTTTGGTTCTTTTCTTACTTATTGGACTTGGCTTTACATTAGTGAGGTGGGAAGGGTTTTATAGAGTTCCTGGGTTTTGGGAATCTTGGCCTCCTCCTAGTGGAGGGGAAGAGTAATTCCTAGGTTTAATAAATTGTGGAATCTCACCAGCATGAAAGAAGTTAATTTATCAGGAAAACATAAATTATGTGGGGGTTTTTTACTAAATGGTGTATTTAGAAAATCTCAAGAAAGCAATGCACCCATAAAGCTCAACTATACATTGATGTGTACCGAGTGCTGGTGATGACAGGCACAGAGTGCGCCAGATGTGTACCGAGTGCTGGTGATGACAGACACAGAGTGTGCCAGATGTGTACCAAGTGCTGGTGATGAGAGGCACAGAGTGCGCCAGATGTGTACCGAGTGCTGGTGATGACAGACACAGAGTGTGCCAGATGTGTACCAAGTGCTGGTGATGAGAGGCACAGAGTGCGCCAGATGTATACCGAGTGCTGGTGATAACAGACACAGAGTGTGCCAGATGTGTACCGAGTACTGATGATGACAGGCACAGAGTGCGCCAGATGTGTACCGAGTGCTGATGATGACAGGCACAGAGTGCGCCAGATGTGTACTGAGTGCTGGTGATGAGAGGCACAGAGTGCGCCAGATGTATACCGAGTGCTGGTGATAACAGACACAGAGTGCGCCAGATGTGTACCGAGTACTGATGATGACAGGCACAGAGTGCGCCAGATGTGTACCGAGTGCTGGTGATGACAGACACAGAGTGTGCCAGATGTGTACCAAGTGCTGGTGATGAGAGGCACAGAGTGCGCCAGATGTATACCGAGTGCTGGTGATAACAGACACAGAGTGTGCCAGATGTGTACCGAGTACTGATGATGACAGGCACAGAGTGCGCCAGATGTGTACCGAGTGCTGATGATGACAGGCACAGAGTGCGCCAGATGTGTACTGAGTGCTGGTGATGAGAGGCACAGAGTGCGCCAGATGTATACCGAGTGCTGGTGATAACAGACACAGAGTGCGCCAGATGTGTACCGAGTACTGATGATGACAGGCACAGAGTGCGCCAGATGTGTACCGAGTGCTGGTGATGACAGACACAGAGTGTGCCAGATGTGTACCAAGTGCTGGTGATGAGAGGCACAGAGTGCGCCAGATGTATACCGAGTGCTGGTGATAACAGACACAGAGTGTGCCAGATGTGTACCGAGTACTGATGATGACAGGCACAGAGTGCGCCAGATGTGTACCGAGTGCTGATGATGACAGGCACAGAGTGCGCCAGATGTGTACTGAGTGCTGGTGATGAGAGGCACAGAGTGCGCCAGATGTATACCGAGTGCTGGTGATAACAGACACAGAGTGTGCCAGATGTGTACCGAGTACTGATGATGACAGGCACAGAGTGCGCCAGATGTGTACCGAGTGCTGATGATGACAGGCACAGAGTGCGCCAGATGTGTACTGAGTGCTGGTGATGACAGGCACAGAGTGCGCCAGATGTGTACCGAGTGCTGATGATGACAGGCACAGAGTGTGCCAGATGTGTACCGAGTGCTGGTGATGACAGGCACAGAGTGCGCCAGATGTGTACCGAGTGCTGATGATGACAGGCACAGAGTGTGCCAGATGTGTACCGAGTGCTGGTGATGAGAGGCACAGAGTGCGCCAGATGTGTACCGAGTGCTGGTGATGACAGGCACAGAGTGTGCCAGATGTGTACCGAGTGCTGGTGATGACAAGCACAGAGTGCGCCAGATGTGTACCGAGTGCTGGTGATGAGAGGCACAGAGTGCGCCAGATGTGTACCGAGTGCTGGTGATGACAGGCACAGAGTGCGCCAGATGTGTTGCGAGTGCTGGTGATGACAGGCACAGAGTGCGCCAGATGTGTACCGAGTGCTGGTGATGACAGGCACAGAGTGCGCCAGATGTGTACCGAGTGCTGGTGATGACAGGCACAGAGTGCGCCAGATGTGTACCGAGTGCTGGTGATGAGAGGCACAGAGTGCGCCAGATGTGTACCGAGTGCTGGTGATGACAGGCACAGAGTGCGCCAGATGTGTACCGAGTGCTGGTGATGACAGGCACAGAGTGCGCCAGATGTGTACCGAGTGCTGGTGATGACAGGCACAGAGTGCGCCAGATGTGTACCGAGTGCTGGTGATGAGAGGCACAGAGTGCGCCAGATGTGTACCGAGTGCTGGTGATGACAGACACAGAGTGCGCCAGATGTGTACCGAGTGATGGCTGTCCTGTGTGCTTGTGATTGTTACAGGATGTGCCAGATGTGTAGAGGGTGTATGTGTGTAACTAGTATTTGTAAGTAGTATTACACCATGCTTTAGGGAGTAATTATAGTTGAGATTACTGTATAAAGATAATGTATGTACGTAACTAGTATTTGTAAGTAGTATTACACCATGCTTTAGGGAGTAGTTATAGTTGAGATTACTGTATAAAGATAATGTATGTAGGTAACTAGTATTTGTAAGTAGTATTACACCATGCTTTAGGGAGTAGTTATAGTTGAGATTACTGTATAAAGATAATGTATGTACGTAACTAGTATTTGTAAGTAGTATTACACCATGCTTTAGGGAGTAGTTATAGTTGAGATTACTGTATAAAGATAATGTATGTACGTAACTAGTATTTGTAAGTAGTATTACACCATGCTTTAGGGAGTAGTTATAGTTGAGATTACTGTATAAAGATAATGTATGTACGTAACTAGTATTTGTAAGTAGTATTACACCATGCTTTAGGGAGTAGTTATAGTTGAGATTACTGTATAAAGATAATGTATGTACGTAACTAGTATTTGTAAGTAGTATTACACCATGCTTTAGAGAGTAGTTATAGGTGACATTTCTGTATAAAGGTATTGTATGTATGTAACTAGTAATTGTAAGTAGTATTACACCATGCTTTAGGGAGTAGTTATAGTTGAGATTACTGTATAAAGATAATGTATGTACGTAACTAGTATTTGTAAGTAGTATTACACCATGCTTTAGGGAGTAGTTATAGTTGAGATTACTGTATAAAGATAATGTATGTACGTAACTAGTATTTGTAAGTAGTATTACACCATGCTTTAGGGAGTAGTTATAGTTGAGATTACTGTATAAAGATAATGTATGTACGTAACTAGTATTTGTAAGTAGTATTACACCATGCTTTAGAGAGTAGTTATAGGTGACATTTCTGTATAAAGGTATTGTATGTATGTAACTAGTAATTGTAAGTAGTATTACACCATGCTTTAGGGAGTAGTTATAGGTGAGATTTCTGTATAAAGGTATTGTATGTATGTAACTAGTAATTGTAAGTAGTATTACACCATGCTTTAGGGAGTAGTTATAGGTGAGATTTCTGTATAAAGGTATTGTATGTACGTAACTAGTATTTGTAAGTAGTATTACACCATGCTTTAGAGAGTAGTTATAGGTGACATTTCTGTATAAAGGTATTGTATGTATGTAACTAGTAATTGTAAGTAGTATTACACCATGCTTTAGAGAGTAGTTATAGGTGACATTTCTGTATAAAGGTATTGTATGTATGTAACTAGTAATTGTAAGTAGTATTACACCATGCTTTAGGGAGTAGTTATAGGTGACATTTCTGTATAAAGGTATTGTATGTATGTAACTAGTAATTGTAAGTAGTATTACACCATGCTTTAGAGAGTAGTTATAGGTGACATTTCTGTATAATGGTATTGTATGTATGTAACTAGTAATTGTAAGTAGTATTACACCATGCTTTAGAGAGTAGTTATAGGTGACATTTCTGTATAAAGGTATTGTATGTATGTAACTAGTAATTGTAAGTAGTATTACACCATGCTTTAGGGAGTAGTTATAGGTGAGATTTCTGTATAAAGGTATTGTATGTATGTAACTAGTAATTGTAAGTAGTATTACACCATGCTTTAGGGAGTAGTTATAGGTGAGATTTCTGTATAAAGGTATTGTATGTACGTAACTAGTATTTGTAAGTAGTATTACACCATGCTTTAGGGAGTAGTTATAGGTGAGATTTCTGTATAAAGGTATTGTATGTATGTAACTAGTATTTGTAAGTAGTATTACACCATGCTTTAGAGAGTAGTTATAGGTGACATTTCTGTATAAAGGTATTGTATGTATGTAACTAGTAATTGTAAGTAGTATTACACCATGCTTTAGGGAGTAGTTATAGGTGAGATTACTGTATAAAGATAATGTATGTACATAACTAGTATTTGTAAGTAGTATTACACCATGCTTTAGGGAGTAGTTATAGGTGAGATTTCTGTATAAAGGTATTGTATGTACGTAACTAGTAATTGTAAGTAGTATTACACCATGCTTTAGAGAGTAGTTATAGGTGACATTTCTGTATAAAGGTATTGTATGTATGTAACTAGTAATTGTAAGTAGTATTACACCATGCTTTAGGGAGTAGTTATAGGTGAGATTTCTGTATAAAGGTATTGTATGTACGTAACTAGTATTTGTAAGTAGTATTACACCATGCTTTAGGGAGTAGTTATAGGTGAGATTTCTGTATAAAGGTATTGTATGTATGTAACTAGTATTTGTAAGTAGTATTACACCATGCTTTAGAGAGTAGTTATAGGTGACATTTCTGTATAAAGGTATTGTATGTATGTAACTAGTAATTGTAAGTAGTATTACACCATGCTTTAGGGAGTAGTTATAGGTGAGATTACTGTATAAAGATAATGTATGTACATAACTAGTATTTGTAAGTAGTATTACACCATGCTTTAGGGAGTAGTTATAGGTGAGATTTCTGTATAAAGGTATTGTATGTACGTAACTAGTAATTGTAAGTAGTATTACACCATGCTTTAGGGAGTAGTTATAGGTGAGATTTCTGTATAAAGGTATTGTATGTACGTAAATGATAATTATGTTGCCTTTGAACTAATCTACCTGCTTTTAGCATGTGTACTGGATCTGGTGTGAGGGAACAAAGCAGCTCAGACATGTGGAACTGCTGAGCATTGTGGGATGCCTATATGTCCCTGCATGCCATAGCTAGTGTCACCTCCTTCAGTCCTTGCTTGCCTGAGATGTGCCATTGTTGCATGCTATGAGTTTGGGAGTTTTAGGAGCTGATAATTAATTGCGCTTTTTCCCTAATCTTCTGCTTCTGGATTCCAGGTCCCACCACCACTTGCCAAGAGGATTCCTGCTCCAACCAGGGGGTCTGCATGCAGCAGTGGGAGGGATTCACGTGTGACTGCTCTATGACCTCATACTCTGGGCCCCAGTGCAATGACCGTGAGTACCACTTGACCAGGAATGCAGTGTCTCAGGAATAGAATGAAATATGAATAAAAGTGATAGTTTTATCAATAAGATTTAGATGTATCTATGAGCACTTCAATATGTTCCGGCACCCCAGTGCACAGATGTATATGGATTTCATTTATAGGAAAATAGATTGTTACTTTAATGGTCCTAAGCACTCCATATGTTTGTTCTTTGAACATGGTGGTCAACTAAAAGTCATCATTATCAAGGAATATAAAGACTTGTGATATCTCTATGGTACTAATTCTGTACTGTTAATTAAATCTTCATTTTGTCATAATTTCAGACCATCTTATTTAATATGTAAACTTAATGAACAGCTTGGGTATAGATTCCCACAAGTGAGGACTCATTGACTCTCACCATGTTTTGAAAGTAAACAAAATGTATGCTTATCTGATAAATGCATTACTTTTATTATAGTGAGAATCCACGAACCCCACCCATTCTTTTTCACAGTTTGCAGCAGTACTTGTTTTGCACTTCTTTTGCCCAGCTTTGTCTTTGCCGCTTTTCTGTTTCTCCTTATCTACATGTATGAGCAAGGATTCATGGGAAGTGGGAGGGATTTAAAGATATGACATGTTGGGGTATCTTTTGCCTCCGCCAATTGGTTTGGAGGGGAATATTTTTTTAGTGGTCAGTGGATTTGCAACACAATAGAGCATTTTGTTATTGCACCGTTATGTCCCTTTAATATATCTGAGACCATTGGCACCACTTTATATATATTGGTTACCAGATATCCAGTTCTTATGGACTTTCAGGTTTGTACATTAAAAGTATATTCTAGTAAACAATATGCTGGCTCTTTATAACCTGTTGTATTAATAAACCTATCAATGCACTTTGTGATAGTCAAAACATTTGTTTACAGTGAGGACTTAGGTGTCTGTTATAGGAAATGCGGTACTAAAAGGTGATGCATGGGGAATTGAGGGATGGGCAGTTTTATTTATGTGTTGTTAGATACCCTACTTATGCACTCTTGCAAAAATAATGTAATTTTATCAGTTGTCAGGCAGACTGGTGAGAATTAGGTAAAGGTTAAACACAAAGTGTCACATCCACACTCTCCATGTCACGTTCATATTGCATTAATCATCTCGACTGTACATTATTACTAAAGTAACTGTAAACCCAGGAGTAGCTCAGCCTGTTCTCTTAATATAAATCTACTCCTCTTAAATGTTCTCGTTCTCTTTATGCAATAAGGTAAGTTACAAGAGGCCCCAGGAGAACCGGTCCCAGGTAAGTGCCATTGAGCATCTGTAGTTTTTCAAGGTTGGAGAGAGCAAAAAAATAAAATGTCACAAACAAAAAGAAAAGTAAAATTAGTGGCAACTTGTGCAGAAGAATATAGTTGCTTGCACATAAACTGCTCATCTTTTTAATAGTCCTTGCTCATTGTTTCCAATGTGCTTATGCTTAGATATAAGGATGCTGGGCATGATTGTTCCTTCTTGCACTCTGTCTACCTGACTGTTTACTCACTGAAGCAAACATAAAACTAGTTTCTTCCATGATCTTCATATCTAGATCAGTTTTAACAATTTTTCCTGCAAGCAGCATCATTATGAATCAAACGCAAATGTGTCTAATTTGTTATAAGTATGTTGTATTACCACAAATTACATTTGATAGTGACCCAGGGGCATAGTGTCCATTTCTTGCTACTACATGGGTAAAATAGATGGCTAATAAGCTGTCCACAGAGGGTTAGATGTACTAAAAGCTAATTTTTAACTACAAAGGCTGCTATGAGAAGCACTAGGTCTACAATCTTATTTTTTAAGCTCTGTATATTGCTTTGGGGGCATTCACTACATGTGCAGATGAAAGATTTATTCATTTTATGCAAAGTATTTTGTATTAAATATAGAAAAACTACTCATTTAAATCGTAGTTTTTCCTACATACACTGTTATGCAGAAAATATAAACTATGACATCTTAAAGGTTTATTAAACACTTAAACTGATGTATTCAAACCACAAAATTAGCTTAGAATAATATGGATATATAATTTTTAAAGTTATATTACTTGTTTAAATATTGGGGGGGGGGCATTTTAGGGTTTATAGACCAATGGGTGCCGCTATGTTGTATTTTCATCACATGAATTTATACTTTTTTATTTTATACATGACAATATATGTTAATCAAAATTATTCAGTGCATCTTAAAAATAAATAAATGATTGAAAAGCATTTCAAACTGGTATTTTGCATTGCTTTGTAGATCTGAGACACACCATTAGAAAGAGTATGTTTATCTTAGCTCTTCTGCTCTGGCTAATAAGCTCCTGAACTGATCAAGCAATCACTGTGGGGCATGTAAGAGAGTCAGGGTTTTGAGTTCCAACTACATTTTTCAGGCAAAATAAATAATGAAAATACACCTCAAAATTGTTTTCCTGTATATAATTAAACTGGATAGGCACTATAAAATCTGACATATAGCAACTGGCAGCAATACTGGCCTATAGCAACTGGCAGCAGTACTGGCCTATAGCAACTGGTAACAATACTGGCCTATAGCAACATGGGCAACACTGGCCTATAGAAACAGGGGCAAATCTGGCCTATAACAGCAGAGGAAATACTGGCCTATAGCAACTGTCAGCAATACTGGCCTATAGCAACAGGAGGCAGTACTGGCCTATATCAACTGGCAACAATACTGGCCTATAGAAACAGGAAGAAGTACTGTCTTTTTAGCAACAGAGGAAATACTGGCTATAGCAACTGGCAGCAGTACTGGCCAATAGCTACAGAAGGCAGTACTGACCTATAGCAACAGGGGAAGTACTGGCCATAGCAACATAGGCAATACTGTCCTATAGCAACAGAGGCAATACTGGTCTATAGCAACTGGCAGCAGTACTGGCCTTTAGCAACAGGAGGCAATACTGTCCTATAGCAACAGAGGCAATAATGGCCTATAGCGACTGATAGCAATACTGACCTATAGCAACAGGAGGAAGTACTGGCCTATAGCAACAGGAGGCAGTACAAGCCTATAGCAACAGGAGGCAGTACTGGCCTATAGCAACAGGAGGCAGTACAAGCCTATAGCAACAGGAGGCAGTACTGGCCTATAGCAACAGGAGGCAGTACAAGCCTATAGCAACAGGAGGAAGTACTGGCCATAGCAACTGGCAAATCTGGCCTATAGCAACAGAGGCAATACTGGGCTATAGCAACAGGAGGCAGTATTGGACTATATCAACTGTTAGCAATACTTGCCTATAGCAACAGAAGGAAGTACTGTCCTATAGCAACAGAGGAAATACTGGCCTATAGCGACTGACAGCAATACTGACCTATAGCAACAGGAGGAAGTACTGTCCTATAGCAACAGAGGAAATACTGGCCTATAGCGACTGACAGCAATACTGACCTATAGCAACAGGAGGAAGTACTGTCCTATAGCAACAGAGGAAATACTGGCCTATAGCGACTGACAGCAATACTGACCTATAGCAACAGGAGGAAGTACTGTCCTATAGCAACAGAGGAAATACTGGCCATAGCAACAGAGGCAATACTGGTCTAAAGCTACAATTCTATTATTTAAAAGGGTCAAAATAAATTATTAGGAATCACATAATACAAAATTCAGCTTTCCAGTTGCTAAGTGCTTATTTCATCAGTTGAAAAAACACCCATAAACAATGCAAGTCAAATCGTCAATGCCTACGCAAAATTCCTTATAACAAAAAGATAAATCTAAAGTTATATGTTTCTGTGACATTGTGTACTCATGTATTAATCATTAGAAAGTATAGTTTTGTATCTGCTGCTTAAATACCAACTCTGTGTTTTGTTTTATCTAGATTTGGCATATCGTTCCCACATACCCTAACCTACATAAAACAGCCTGAAACCCACACATTGTTCTACACCGTAAAGATCATGTTACTGTGTTTTGTATATAAATAGTATACTGAAGGCTAGTAATCTTCCGGTGTGTGCTGCAGCCTCCACACCATTGCCAGCAATAGTCTTAGTCAGGGATGGACAATTAGTAGCCCGAGGGACACGTGTGGCCCTCTGCACTAGTTCTTGCAGCTCCTGGGTAAAATAAAATCTAAACTAAGAATGTTTGTGCCTCCAGGAAAAAGTGCAACTAAAAATATGTGGGGGAAACCAACAAGGTGGTAACAAGAGACCTCTGAAGGGAAGAAGAGCAGATATAGGGTATCCTGCAACTAGTTCTGTGCCATAGGGCATTTTTAGGATATATAGATAAGCACTTAAAGGGCCAGTCTACTCCAGAATTTGTATTGTTTAAAAAGATAGCTAATCCCTTTATTACCAATTCCCCAGTTTGCATAACCAACACATTTATATTAATACACTTTTTACCTCTGTGATTATTTTGTTTCTAAACCTTTGCAGACTGCCCCCTTATTTCAGTTTTTTTTTTACAGACTTGCATTTTAGCCAATCAGTGCTCACTCTTAAATAACTCCACAGGAGTGAGCACAATGGTATTTACATGACACACATGAACTAGCTCTGTCTAAGAGGCCCATTTATCAAGCTCGGAATGGAGCTTGAGGGCCCGCCAGAAAAGACTAAAGACCGCTGCTCCGTAACCCTGTCCGCCTGCTCTGAGCAGGCGGACAGAGATCGCCACAATTCAACCCGATCGGATACGATCGGGTTGATTGATACCCCCCTAGTGGCAGCCGATTGGCCGCAAATCTGCAGGGGGCGGCATTGCACCAGCAGCTCACAAGAGCTGCTGGCGCAATGCTGAATACGGAGAGCGTATTGCTCTCCGCATTCAGCGAGGTCTGTCGGACCTGATCCGCACTGTTGGATCAGGTCCGACAGACCTTTGATAAATAGGGCTCTTTCTGTCAAAAACTGTCAAAATGCCCTGAGATAAGAGGCAGTTCAACGGCTTAGAAATTAGCATATGTGCCTACCTAACCTAGGTTTAGCTGTCCACAAAGAATACCAAGAAAACAAAGCAGCCAGTAAATGCACAGATGCAGTGATTTTACCCTCCGTGTTATCAGTAATTGTCAGTAACACTTAGAGCAGTGATATTACCCTCTTGGCTCTAATTAACAGACAAAAACAGTGATTTTGTCCATTGGCTGACAGTAAACTACTTTATTTGTCATTAACACTTTCATTAGTGATGTTACTACCTCTCTTTGCTTTCATTTACAGAGAAAGTGATTTCACCCCATTTGACTTACCAGTAAGACACCCAGAGCAATAACTTTATCAATTTGGCTACAACTAGCACGCACAAAGTAGTGATCGTATGATGTTACCTTTTTTGGCTGCCAGTAACACAGATTAAGCAGTGAGTCTATTATATTACCTTCCAGTAACACACACTGAGCAGTGATTATACCAGCAAAACAGATAATTTCACCCTTTCTGCCACACACATTACAGGCAGGGTCACACTTTAAACACATGATTGCAAACACACAAACTAGGCGAAGGCATATATTCATTATTTATATCCACACACAGACTTCACTACTCCAGACTTTCAGCCCTCATAGCTCTCATATTGATCCTCAGACCATTGTTATAGTTCGTTAATTGAAGGCTGTCATTATCATTATGTATTTTGCTTTTGTTAAATCATTTGTTTTAAAGGTGACATCTTATTCTCAGACAATGTGGTCATGTTTCATTATTGTTGCTTTGTATTAGTTACAAACCAATTACAAGCGAGCATATTATCTGTGTGATATGCACGTCTGTGATATCTACCTATTATCTGTGTATCACGGGGTTCGAGTGACAAGAAAATCTCTGTGTTTCATTGGGGTCGCTTCTCCAGGGCATCAGCCTACCACAGATATATCTGCATGTCATAGTAACATCATCTGCCACAGAAATATCTGCATGTCATAGTAACATCATCTGCCACAGAAATATCTGCATGTCATAGTAACATCATCTGCCACAGATATATCTGCATGTCATAGTAACATCATCTGCCACAGAAATATCTGCATGTCATAGTAACATCATCTGCCACAGAAATATCTGCATGTCATAGTAACATCATCTGCCACAGAAATATCTGCATGTCATAGTAACATCATCTGCCACAGAAATATCTGCATGTCATAGTAACATCATCTGCCACAGATATATCTGCATGTCATAGTAACATCATCTGCCACAGATATATCTGCATGTCATAGTAACATCATCTGCCACAGATATATCTGCATGTCATAGTAACATCATCTGCCACAGAAATATCTGCATGTCATAGTAACATCATCTGCCACAGATATATCTGCATGTCATAGTAACATCATCTGCCACAGAAATATCTGCATGTCATAGTAACATCATCTGCCACAGATATATCTGCATGTCATAGTAACATCATCTGCCACAGATATATCTGCATGTCATAGTAACATCATCTGCCACAGATATATCTGCATGTCATAGTAACATCATCTGCCACAGAAATATCTGCATGTCATAGTAACATCATCTGCCACAGAAATATCTGCATGTCATAGTAACATCATCTGCCACAGAAATATCTGCATGTCATAGTAACATCATCTGCCACAGAAATATCTGCATGTCATAGTAACATCATCTGCCACAGAAATATCTGCATGTCATAGTAACATCATCTGCCACAGAAATATCTGCATGTCATAGTAACATCATCTGCCACAGAAATATCTGCATGTCATAGTAACATCATCTGCCACAGAAATATCTGCATGTCATAGTAACATCATCTGCCACAGAAATATCTGCATGTCATAGTAACATCATCTGCCACAGAAATATCTGCATGTCATAGTAACATCATCTGCCACAGATATATCTGCATGTCATAGTAACATCATCTGCCACAGATATATCTGCATGTCATAGTAACATCATCTGCCACAGAAATATCTGCATGTCATAGTAACATCATCTGCCACAGAAATATCTGCATGTCATAGTAACATCATCTGCCACAGAAATATCTGCATGTCATAGTAACATCATCTGCCACAGAAATATCTGCATGTCATAGTAACATCATCTGCCACAGAAATATCTGCATGTCATAGTAACATCATCTGCCACAGATATATCTGCATGTCATAGTAACATCATCTGCCACAGAAATATCTGCATGTCATAGTAACATCATCTGCCACAGAAATATCTGCATGTCATAGTAACATCATCTGCCACAGAAATATCTGCATGTCATAGTAACATCATCTGCCACAGAAATATCTGCATGTCATAGTAACATCATCTGCCACAGAAATATCTGCATGTCATAGTAACATCATCTGCCACAGAAATATCTGCATGTCATAGTAACATCATCTGCCACAGATATATCTGCATGTCATAGTAACATCATCTGCCACAGATATATCTGCATGTCATAGTAACATCATCTGCCACAGAAATATCTGCATGTCATAGTAACATCATCTGCCACAGAAATATCTGCATGTCATAGTAACATCATCTGCCACAGATATATCTGCATGTCATAGTAACATCATCTGCCACAGAAATATCTGCATGTCATAGTAACATCATCTGCCACAGAAATATCTGCATGTCATAGTAACATCATCTGCCACAGATATATCTGCATGTCATAGTAACATCATCTGCCACAGAAATATCTGCATGTCATAGTAACATCATCTGCCACAGATATATCTGCATGTCATAGTAACATCATCTGCCACAGATATATCTGCATGTCATAGTAACATCATCTGCCACAGAAATATCTGCATGTCATAGTAACATCATCTGCCACAGATATATCTGCATGTCATAGTAACATCATCTGCCACAGAAATATCTGCATGTCATAGTAACATCATCTGCCACAGATATATCTGCATGTCATAGTAACATCAGCTGCCACAGAAATATCTGCATGTCATAGTAACATCATCTGCCACAGATATATCTGCATGTCATAGTAACATCATCTGCCACAGAAATATCAGTATCTCATTGTCACATTAATGTTTGTCATAGCAAAATCTTTCTGAAGCAGGATTGCTTGTGTCTCAGGGATAACAGCCTGTCACCAAATTATATTAGTGTTGCAGGGAATCTCCTGTCACACTAAAATGTGTTTGTTACAGCATCATCTGCTTGTACCAGAAATACTTGTGTGTCACAGTGATTTCTATCTGGTCATCACGGTGATATCCATGTCACAAATAGTGCTCACATGTCTCAGTCATATTGCTGTTCTGTGTATTGTGCTGATCTGTGACAGCAATATCCATATGTCACATAATTGTGACATCTGTAACTCAGTAGTACCCAATGTCACACTGATAACATCCAGGAAAGGGAATGTGGCTGGGAAGGTTGTTTGTGTTCTTAATTATTCACTTGTCAGAGAGACTTTAATTATTTATAGTATTTAATAAAGATACAGCAGAAAACCAAACTTCCTTACTCTGTAATGATCTGCTCTCTCGCTTTTCTTTCTTACTCGGTCTCCTCGTCTGTCTCTCTCTTCTGTTCTATCGCTAGCTGTTTACTGTCTCTCCTGCTTTCTCTTCCAGGAAACTCTCTCACTTTGGGCTTGATTATCTAAAGCTTTCTGGGCAGGTGAGATTACTAAACAATACTCACTAGTACTTCTGTTCCCCTGGTGGAATGATCTAAATCCACTTTCTACCCTGAAAACAGGGCATCTCGCTAAGGGGTGTATACTGCGTTTTCATATGGGAAGTGCACAATAAAATTCATATTTTAAACATCATACAAAACAAATAATTGAACCATTCACACAAAAAATAAGAAGGGAAATATTGTATTGTTAAGGTGCATCAAAAATCGTAACAAAATTGTTCACCAAAAATTGTATTTGATCAAAAACGTATGTAAATTACATAGGAATAAATCATATTATCTATGCACAGCATAAATCGTAATTTAAGTACACTGGATGTGCTAAAAAAGCAAGAAATTCGTACTTAAAAGTACAAAATACAAAGTGTAATTGTTGTTTTTTCGTAAAATGAACTGAACATGGGCGTTCCATGGGCGTATATGAAATTATCTCTCTAATCCCACTGTAATTCTGTAAAGATTTTTGCACTACAGATCTCAGTTTTTTTCTGGCCAACTAAAAGGTTGCAAGCAGGGGCGGTTCTACACAGGGGCCCACAGGGGCCAGTGCCCCTGTGAAAATGTCCCTGGCCCCCCCCTGAGCTGGCCACTGAGCTGACTGAAAAATACCGGACAAGATAAAGGTTATTTATCTGCTTCCCTGTCCCTGAAATGCTGTCTAGTCAAAGCGTGGGGTTAACAAAGTGAAGTAAAACTTGTGCCCCCTCCCCTTTCAGAGATGTGCTACAGTTCCCAGGTTGTTGTGGGGGCGGGGAGTCTTACAGCTGCAGTCTGCGGACAAGAGTTCCAGAAGTGTCACTGGTTGGTTTTGCAGACGTTCTCTCTAGCCTGTACACTGCCAGAACAGAAGAGATTTAAGTCTGCCCTCTCACCTCCACAACTCTATAATGACTGCTGGAGTGTTTTCCATATTTTTCTAATGTATGTAAATAATTATTTAACAACATTTTCATTGAATGTGCTATCTGAACTATGTAGCACTAGTTAAGTGCATAGTCTTCTTTTTATTTTATTTTTTTCTATATATATACAGTATGTGAGAGTGTGTATATATATATATATATATGTAAGTATGTGTGTATATGTGTGTGTTTGTATGTGTGTATTTGTGTGTTTGTATATATATATATATACAGTATATATATATATGTGTGTATGTACGTGTGTATATATGTGTGTGTATGGATGTGTGTGTATATGTGTGTGTGTATGTATGGTGTGTGTGTGTATGTATGGTGTGTGTGTATATATATATATATATATATATATATGTGTGTGTGTGTGTGTATGGATGTGTGTATATACAGTGTGTATATATATATATATATATATATATATATACACACACACATATACATACATACATATATACATATATATGTATATATATATACACACACACACAAATTATAAATATATATATATATATATTTATACACACACACACACACATATATATATATATATATATATATATATATATATATATATATATATATCATTTGATTAAACACTGACCCCACCTTGGCCCCCCTAGTAAAATTTGTCTAGATCCGCCACTGGTTGCAAGCTTTTCTCAAAACACTTAAAATACTTATAACCCTAATAGACAAATACTTACTAAAATATAGTGTCCCTTTCCAGTGAGCTCTATTACTTTCTATAGGAGACATCTCACCATTTTCAGGGACTGCCCTTTTTTTTACGATTATTCCACCAGGGCAGCCCCTGAGAGGGTCGGCAAGACAAACCACGTCTGAAATTGCGCTGTTTAGATCATTAACCTTTTAAAGACCCTGACCATATTATAACCAAGCTATTACCTAGGTTACCCATGGTCCATTTGTTCAATACTCATTTAGTCTTTCTCAGACCCTGTCAATGTCCACCCTATATTAGCTGATTTTAATCTTAAAGATATTGGGCCGCTAACAGTTACGCACAAGCTAAAAAGGGGTTTATTGCGGGTGTTTGCGCACGTCAGGTTTTTTGCTCATATTACAAGTTGAAAGTAAACGCGATCGCTTGAGCACAAATCACGATTTATGCTAGAATGATTGCCGCATCCTCAGAGCTCTGGTTAACTTTTTTGCAAAAAAAAAATAATATATTGCACAAAACACATCAGTTGTTAGAAAAAAAAAAAGGCAGGCAAAGGCTTTAACATTGAGATACATACATATACATGTCTAAATATATGTATGTATATATAAATATATACGTGTACAGATGTTATTTGTGTATTTATATGTGCATTTATGTATTTGCAGACATATATACACATATAAACACATAAATACATTTGTACACGCATATAGACATACATATAAGTGCATTGGATCCCTTTGCAGTTAAGTAGATGAAAACATGTTAAATCATATTTATGCAATATTTATTTTTAATAGTGTTATACTGTGTATTTTACTGTGTATTTACTGTAAATATTTCACATTCCAATGTTCTGCACATAGCACAATATGTTCTATGTATTTATAAATAGATATTCCTATAAATATCTGTATATATCAATACCTATATATAATCATGTGTGTGTATATATATATATATATATATATATATATATGTATATATATATATATTGTACCATAAAAACATCAGATATATGTAGAAATATGTATTTATGAATAAATAGAACATATTCTGCTATGTAAAGAATATTGGATCGTGAAATATTAATATTTTCATGTCAGGTTAGCGCATCTGAGAATATGCGATCAGGTTTACGCTTGAGTAGGATGTGATTTTCCCCCCACCTTTCTTGCTCCCATGACTTCTATGGGGAAACACGTGAATGCGCACGCAATATTCTAACTTCGGCTTTTAGAGCTTCGAATTAGCGCTTGTGCAAAAACTGTTTACTTTCAACTTGTATTCTGAGTTTACTTCTAGTGGAGTTAGCTGCGAGCAGGAGTGTTAAATAACGCTCCACTTGTAATCTGGCCCATTATGTTTTGAACTACTAGGGATTACAGCTATATAATAGTTATGCATATAATTATTGTAACTACTTGTTTTATTAAGAAGATATAACAAGATTTCTATTATATTTTGCATTGGGAAAATCTGATCCTTGTGCTCTGCAACATACAAAAAGACAAACACAAAATGTAAAAGCATCTAGGCTTGGACCCAACGTAAGTTTACTGAAATGAAGCAAAAATCTTGGCTGTATTTGTTGACATTTTTAGTTATTGGAAGTAAGATTTTATTACCTGAAACAGTTGCTGGGTAAAGGTGACCCCTAAAGTCAGCCATTAGTCAAGTTAGCTGATTCAGTGACCATGAATGCTGATGTTTGTCTTAGAGATTGTTGTCTCTTATCTCACCGAGAACAGAAGTAGCTGGAGACCAAGGAAAATGTGCTGTTTTAACAAATATTATTAAACTATACTGGAAAGGCAGAAATATTATAACATTGTTTAGACACTGATGTATTCCATAGGTCACTGTTATGTCTCTAATTGGTAAAATGTCACCAGAAAGTCCCTGCCGTTCTGTGGTTTGTTGATCAATACATTTGTTCAGAACTAGTATTGTAGTACTTCAACTTTACCACAGGGTGGTGTTGTTCCTCAAAGAATTGTCTTCACATATTTAGGATTGACAGCTCCAGACTTTACACACACAACTCAGTTTGCTGGTCCATTAGGTGTGTGTACATTAGCGGATTCCCAATGATCAGGGCTGTAACAGCAGGTTCCAGGTACCTGCAGGCAGACAAGGAGAGTCCCATGCAAATGAAAAGGAAGTCATGTGCTGCTATAAAGGCTATTGCTGTTGTTCCCTCTCTCCACCTCTGGAATATGCATCCCTGCACCCACATTCATCCACTGTTTTCCAGTCTCTTTGGAAGGCTGAAAACAACAGCTGTTTGTGGGTGAAGGGGGGAGGCGAACGGCGGAAACAGAAGCCATTTAATCAGCATCTCCCATTTGGAGACATCTCTGCTCCAGTCAGAGTCATGGAGGGAATTGCTCTCTAACTGACTCAGCAGTGCACCTCACCATCTGCCGCATCCTTCATAGCAGGGCGCAGGTTTCTCCCATTAACCCTCTCAGTTTCACTGCAGAATATACAGATATTACAGAATGTAATGTACAAATATATGATGAACAAGAGGTTTCACCCAGTATGTGGGAAGGAATGAAGAGGCACCCAGTCAGTGGGAAGGAATGAAGAGGAGCACAGCCTATGTGTAGGAATGGGAACACACAGTCAGTGGAAAAGAATGAAAAGGAGCACAACCTGTGTGAAGGAATGGGGACACACAGTCAGTTGGAAGGAATGAAGAGGAGCACAGCCTGTGTGTAGAAATGGGGACACACAGTCAGTGGGAAGGAATGAAGAGGAGCACAGCCTGTGTGTAGGAATGGGAACACACAGTCAGTGGGAAGGAATGAAGAGGAGCACAGCCTGTGTGTAGGAATGGGAACACACAGTTAGTGGGAAGGAATGAAGAGGAGCACAGCCTGTGTGTAGGAATGGGGACACAGTCAGTGGGAAGAAATGAAGAGGAGCACAGTCTGTTTGTAGGAATGGGGACACAGTCAGTGGGAAGGAATAAAGAGGAGCACAGCCTGTGTGTTGGAATGGGGACACAGTAATATTACATTTCAGATCCCATTTATTTGACCAGTCCTCTAGTTTATTAATATCACAGCTCATTTAATCAACTCCTCCTGTAACATCTACCCTGTTAAAAAATTTTGTATCATCAGCAAACAAACAAACCTTCCCCTTAAGCCCACTTCCAATATCACTTATGAACATGTTAAACAAAACAGGCCCAAGAACTGACCCTTGTGGATCACCACTAGTATCTGTTGCCTCATTTGAATGTACTCCATTAATTAAAACCCTCTGTAGTCTATCTTTAAGCCAGCATTCTACCCACTTAACAATCTTAGCATCTATTCCAAGGCAATACATTTTGTGAATAAGTTTGTTGTGTGGGACGGTCTCAAATGCTTTGCTAAAGTCTAGATATGCAACATCTACATGGTCAAAGAAATCAATTAGATTTGTCTGGCATGATCTTCCAGCAGTGAAACCATGCTGTCCTTTGTCTTCTAAGTTGTTTGTCTGAATGAAAGATACAAGTCTTTCCTTTAAAAGAGTTTCCACTAATTTCCCTGCAATTGAGGTCAAACTGACTGGCCTATAGTTAGCAGAATCTTCCCTACTACCCTTTTTATGAAGAGGGACTACATTGGCAATTTTCCAGTCTTTTGGAACAACTCCTGTTAGAAGGGACTGATTAAATAAATCAGCTAATGGAGTAGCTATTACAGATCGAAGTTCTCTTAGAACCCTTGGATGAATATTATCTCGACCCACAGACTTATATTACTTTTATTTACCGTCTGTTGTAAAGACTGAGCAAAAGTAATCATTTAAACAGTTTGCTATTTGTTTATCTTCTTCCACTACTCTATCATCATTCTTGAGTCTAACTATACCTCTATTAGTTTTTCTCTTTTCACTGATATACAGTATCACCTTACAATGAAATTAAGGGCCTGTGCCATTTAGTGGTAGTGAAAATCGTTGTTGCAGAGTGAGGGGTGGGTTCTTATAAGGTAGGTTCAGTAGAATCCAGCCTCTTCTTCCTGGGATTTGCAACAGTGAAAGTTTCCCCAGCCCTCCCTCACAGTTTAAAAGTTGATGTTACTCAGTTATGTGGCGTCATTCATGCAGATGGCTTCCCTTCAGGTTGCTGGTCATTAAGGCTAGAGGTGGGGATAGGGTTAATTGGCCTAATCGCTGTAAGCTCTCGGCGTTAGGTTTTGGCACTCCCCGGAAGGATTTGCTGCAGGGCTCTTCCTTCTGGTGCCTTATAGGTTGGAACTGATCTATGTCATTATCTCCTAGTAGCGGGAGGTCATGGCCATACATTTTGGGTCCATAGGGGTGACAGTCAGGCTAATGGGTGGGGTGATGTCCCCAGGTTTTGCCCTGGGGTACCCAGCCCCGCAGTCTGCTGGCTGAAGATCCCTTAGGGCATCTGCGACTCTTGACGGAATGGGGCGGAGCCCAATTTGGGTTTCCCCCTCCCCTTTACAATTCTAAGAAGGCTTGGCCTTCACCTCTAGTTATATAGAGTTAAATTTTGCTAGGCCTCGAATGCCGCCACCGGTTTAATGTTATTATGACTTCTTGAAGTCAAGTTTATTTAAGTTGTTAAATAAAGGCGACCATGGTATGGTCTTATATCCAGCTCTCTGTGTCTTATTTGAAGGTATTGTTAAGAAAAATACATTTAAGGGGTTGTAACTATCAAGTAGGGCATCAGCCCTTATGTATTTAATGAATATTGTTGACTTTATGTAAAGTGTCCTCTATTCATTAGCTCTGTGTTTTTCACTATTTCTTTGACGCATTTTCTTCTGCTTTTGTATTGATTTGTAGTAAAGGATCAAGGCTAAGTTTTGTCTACACATAAATGGAGTCAGGAAGATTCTGTTCTATTTCTCTGTTCTTTTGCATTGATTTTTGCAATCTCAGTTTCAAACTTTCTCTTTAAAGGGACATTACGCTTAAAATTAAATCTTCAATAAAAATGTTTAATGAAGCGTAGTGGAAAGATGATAATACAAAGTACATTTATTATTCAGAGAGGCTGTAGGATATTCTTTACGCAAAGGGACATCAATAAAACTTTTATGGTTTAGATAATGTTTGAATTTGAAAAGACTTTTTTACTTACATCTGTTCAAAGTTAAATCAAATTTACTTCATTCTCTTGGTATCTTTTGTTGAAAATGATACCTTGGTAGGCTCAGGAGCAGCAATGGGCTACTGGAAGCTAGCTGGTGATTGGAGGCACAAATGCCTCTTGTCATTGGCTCAGCAGATTTGCTCAGCTAGCTCCCAGTAGTGCCCTGCTGCTCTGGTGTTGCCTTTAAATATTGCTTAAACACATAGGAATGTAAAAACAACAGCGCAATAATAACATTCTCTAATACATTAGTGCCTTTTCTTTTTGCACTTTCATGTCTTATTTTTAAGAGACGCTAAAATTATTTTTTTCTGTAATGTATTTAAAGGAATTTGAAAAATTAAAATTACAATTTCATAGTTCAGACAGCTTACAATTAAATATATATACAGTAGATATGTGTTTGTATGTGTGTATATATATATATATATATATATATATATATATATATATATATATATATACATTCTATTTAACTTTTGTTATCAAAGTTACCACATTATCTTGGTACCGTTCGTTGAAAACATAGCTCCTTTGCATGAGAGCATACTGAGATAGGCTCAGGAGAGTGCATGTGCTCTTCAGCTCTGGACCTTTAAAACATTGTTATAAATATTGTCACAAACACTGCTGCCATATAATGCTCATGATACATGTACACACCTAAGCATATCTTAGTATGTTCTCATGGAAATTAACTATATTTCAATAAAGATAACAAGATATAGAGGCACATTTGAATTAATTTGTTTCTTTAATTTGTATTCTCTATCTGAATTAAAAAAAATGTAATTATGACGTCCATGTCCCTTTTAATGCATTGTACTCAGCAATTAGAATTTCTTAGCTCCCAGTGTTTCTAAAGTTTGTTTTGCACTCCCCAGGGTGCAGCCCTCTGAAGCAAGTCTTTTTTTATTTTCATTCTAAGCCAATCAGGTGTCCATAGACAGTAAACTGAGCGCGCTCCTGCTGCTCTGCTTTATAGCCTATAGATCCTCAAAAGGGCAGCGCAGAGAGAGCTGGCTGTAAGAAATTGTAATTACTGTCTGTGATGCATCACATATGGATCTGTTTTACAATTACAAGACGTTTAGAAATTCGGTGAAATTGCCGCCAGCCCTATTACTCAGTTTGAGGAGGAAGGAGAACTTAGGACAGTACTGACCTTCTACCGCTAGACATTTTTGCCTTTGTTCATTACTACACGTATTTATTTCAGGGTCACACTGCCCTTTTCTCTTCCTCTCATTCTAGAGATCTTAAACTCAAAAAAGGAGCTACCGCACCTCAACATTAACCCTTGTATCTATTCTTATATGCTCTGTGGCAACCTTAACCCTTTTCTCTTTTTATCCCTCACATTCCTCATTCTTTCACCTTATTTTAGCACCTGATGGCAGGTACTGATCTTGTGCGTTTCCACAGGAGCATTTAGTCAGAGGGGTCGATTTATCAATGTCTGTCCAACATGATACGCTGTAGTGTATCATGTCCAACAGACATCGCTAAATGGCGACAGCATACGATGTCGGCATTTATCATTGTACAAGCAGTTCTGGTGAACTGTTTGTGAAATGCCGCCCCCTGTAGTTTCATGGCCAATCGGCCGCTAGCAAGGGGTGTCAATCAACCCGATCGTCTAGGATCGGGCAGATTGATGTCCGCAGCCTCAGAGGCAGCGGACCAGTTAACTCCTGTTTCCGGCTGAAGGCTCGCACGGAAACAGCGGCATCGGGGGCTATTCAGCCCTTGATAAATCGGCCCCTGAATGTTCACAGTTGCTCATTGTATTTGAGACACTATTTTATGCAAAAAGATTTCTCCTCACCATAGGAATTGTTGTAATCATTTCCTGTAATGGGGTGATGTGGGTCACCTTCCCACACCTAATTCTACTTTCCCAGGTGAGTCATCTTGAAGGAGCTGTCTATAAAGATTTTAAATAAAGCTCATCTTCATGGGACAACAGGACTGGGTAGCGTATTATAATTTTGTTATATTATGGTATCTTGACGACTGTTTAGTATCTCGTATTCACATGGAAGTTTGATCCTTGTTAGTGCTATTGTTCAGAGAAAAAATAAATAATTGGCGAATAAGAAAAAAATACATATAAACAGAAGTGAGCAGCATTTTAGAAGAACCATGCATTGGCGCTCCCTAGCATGCACAAAAAGGAGTCAGTTACAAAAAGAAAAGTGAGGGAAATATTATTACAGTAATGTTTGATGCAATTTTATACACATAGGGCTCAGGACATGTGCATTGTTTACTTGTTTTTATCATGAAAGTTTAATTTTCCATTTCCCTTTAAAGGGTCATTATAGTCAAAAATTGCATGCTCTAATCCAAACATGTAATTTTGTTTGACTATCGACCCTGCTTTACTGTATATTTAAGTGAACCCTGCAAATGAGTTAAACACACAGTAAAAGTTTCTCTTGGGGCATGCAGTGCACTGAGCTGAACCCGCCGCTGATCCAATCAGCAAGGCTAGTTATACATCTGAGTCATACGACTAGCTCTGCTGATTGGATCAGTAGCGGGTTTCGCTCAGGACCAGCAGTGCAGTTCCACTGTGTGTTTAACCCCTTTGCTGGGATTAAATACGTAGTAGAGCAGGGTCGATAGTTACAAAATGACATGCTCCAATCTGTTTAATCTATAACGGCCCTTTAAGTTTAGCAGCATGGATTAGTCACATGGTAGGGTTATCGTTGTGTTGTCAATGGAGCAAAGTAGAGTACAGATAAAAAATCCCCAAATACAGAATTGCAAAACTCTAACTTTGTAATGAATATTTTAAAAATAAAATTATTAAGAGTTACTCTTTTTCACCTCCTGTAAGTCATAATCTTCTTTGCCTAAGACTTTAGTTTGATTGTTGTGTTCTGAAATGCAAATAACAGTCTATATTTATTTATAACAACTGTTACCGTTCTGATTACAGTAATGTACTATCTTTCTGAGGGTACTATATATACCAAGGATTTAAATATGATATAAAACTACCTTTAGGTTACATGTATAAGCTGTATTATTACATTTAAATATTGTGTAAATTACATAACATATTGTTGTTACACTTGGTTTGATCCCCTCTCCAAACAGACCTATTTTACAGATGCAAGTATTCCACAATTTAAACTTTTCCTAAATCCAAACCTTTTTCGGTCCCAAGCACTTTGTATAAAGGGTTTTCTACCTGTAATAATTTGGGATTAATTGATAAATGTTTAGTAGGCAAGACCAGTGAAGGTACTCCTAAATGCCTCCATGGTTTAGACAAAACTTTTTTTTTGGGGGGGGGGGCAGGGAGGACAGATGAAAAGCATTAGTGAATATAGAGAATAGGGAATATGCACGTGTCATAAAAACAATCATTATTGGAAAAGGAAAACTAGATTCATAATATAGAGAAGCTGGCAAATAAAAAACACTTGACTCACCCTCATTGCTCAGCTTTGATCAAAGTGTTTTTACTGTAATTTATTTCAGGTTTACCATTTACCACTGTGAGACTGAGCAGTGAATGCACTTTCTATAAAGAGCAACTTCTATGGATTTACTATGCTATAGTATCTAAATATTAGATCTAATAACTCCTTATAGTATGCAATACCAGACAACAGAATATGACTTTCCCTTATTGAGACATTAGACTAAATATGTCTATAATACATATAGAAAGGATACCATTTAACTATAAATATTCCTTTTTTTATTTTTTGCCGAAAAAAAGTTAAACCTGCTTAAATTTAAAGGACCACTCAATGCAGTAGAATTGCATAATTATCAAGTGAATAATAAAAAGACAATGATTTAAGACCTACTCTGAATTTCAAATAAGCAGTAGATTTGTGTCTGGCAAATTTATTTTTTCTCCAATTTTTAGGACCCCCTTGTATCATGTGACGGACATCAGCCAATCACAGACTAGTATACGTATACCCCTTGTGCTTGTGCACATGCTCAGTAGGAGCTGGCGTCTCAGAAAGTGTTCATATAAAAAGAAAATTGGAAAGTGTCTTAAAACTGCATGCTCTATCTGAATCATTAAAGTTTATTTTGACTTGAGTGTCTCTTTAAACAAAAATTGATGCAACCATATCAGTTGGGTACTAATCAGCCAATGTTCGTTAGTAGGAAGTTCCGGTCATTAAATGCGGATTTGCAGGAAGTATCTATAAGCCAATGAGGATTAGCATAGGATGACAAGTTTTTGGAAAAGAAAAAAACAAATAAACAGGACATTTGAATACAACACAAATCTTAAAGGAACATGGAAAGTACCAGTTTTATATAGCTGTTGTTTATTAAAGGGACGGGAAACCCATTTTTTTCTTTTATGATTCAGATAGCACATACAATTTTAAACAACCTTCCAATTTACTTCTATTATCGTGTTTACTTCATCTTTTTTTGAAAAGCATTGTGCTATTTACTGATTGGTGGTTGCACAATACTCTAGTGTCTTGCAGGCTGCGCTACAATAGGAGAGGGGGAGAGTGCTGCATGATTTGCTAGAGGAGAGAGCTCACCGTACCTTGTTGCAAGGAAATAGTGCGAGGTGCAGCGTGGCATCGTGGTAGCCGCTGGTAATAGATGAAAACATCCGCCACTAAGCTGTAGAGGGGAGGTATGGCCAACAAGCAGTAGAAGAAAGTACATAACTGATACCACTGCATTATTTCTTTCATGTAATTAGCAAGAGTCCATGAGCTAGTGATGTATGGGATATACATTCCTACCAGGAGGGGCAAAGTTTCCCAAACCTCAAAATGCCTATAAATACACCCCTCACCACACCCACAAATCAGTTTTAAAAACTTTGCCTCCTATGGAGGTGGTGAAGTAAGTTTGTGCTAGATTCTACGTTGATATGCGCTCCGCAGCAGGTTGGAGCCCGGTTTTCCTCTCAGCGTGCAGTGAATGTCAGAGGGATGTGAGGAGAGTATTGCGTGTTTGAATTCAATGATCTCCTTCTACGGGGTCTAAAATATTCACCTTTTAATATTAGTTATACATTTTTGTCCCCTTAAATTGTTATCAGTGTCATGTGACCCTAGTAATGCAGCGGTATGTGAGTTGTCTGTCCTGTTTGGAGCCTGGCTCTCTGCCATCTGTATCAATGTCTAGTAACTTTTTCCCTCCTGCCATCAGCTTTTGTCACCGTCAGCATGGGGGGGACAGCTGGGGCTCCATGATGAAACTTATTTTTATTATAACCCAGACACGGCTGAGCTCTTATCATCCCGCTAGTAGGTGTCCCAACCCTTTCAACAGAATAGGAGGCAATTACTGTTGCTTTTTTACTCTTAAACTTTGTGACCTATCACTTTACTGCAGCTATTTACAGAATACGTACTGTTTGTTTTTAAATGCTTTTTCATTTAGGAATAACCTTTCTAAAACTTGGAGGGCAAACTACAATTTGATTAAAAACGTCAAATAGACTATGAGGTTTCAAATTCTGAAAGTTGCTAGAGAATAAATATTATAATGAAAATATATTTATCGTTAAAGGTACATTTAAATTATTTCATAACTCTGGAGCACTATATGGCAGCAATTTTGCAAGAATGTTTTTAACACTGTGGACCAAATAATTTGGATCCATTTTATCGTATCAGTTGAAGAAGCTACTGCCATAAATCTTTTTTTTTATTTTGAGAATGGTCTCAGATGGATTAAAGATTCTAAACCTCTAGCAGGTTTTCACCTTTTTGGAAATCTAAGATGATTTTCCTTCTGTGAATTCACCTCTGGATAGGAAAGTGGAGGCAGTATTCTTTTTGATCACTTTTATCCAAATGTGTTCTCCATTTATTGGCCAATCTTTGCCCAATTCCCTTCGGGTTCTATTACTTCATTCGGCTGAACACTTTTTGGGTAAGTTAGACATTATTTAGTTTGTGATCTTATTTCTCTGCAACATCTACTCAGTTTCACAGCATTAAGCCTACAGTCATATGGGGCCGAATTATCATTGTGCGAGTGGACATTATCCGATATTGCGGATCATGTCCGCCTCACATCGATAAATGCTGACAGCATATGCTCTCTGCATTTATCATTGCACCAGCAGTACTTGTGAACTGCTGATGCAATGCCGCCCCCTGCAGATTCGCTGCCAATTGGCCGCTAGCAGGGGGTATCAATGAACTCAATTGTATTCGATCGGGTTGATTTCTGGCGAGGTCTGTCCACCGCCTCAGAGCAGGCAGACAGGTTATGGAGCAACGGTCTTTAGACCACTGCTTCATAACTTGTGTTTCCGGCGAGCCTAAAGGAGCTTGATAGATATGCCCCATAGTGTTTTATTGATCAACACCAGGGAGGTTGATCGCGCTAACTTCAGGACTTCAGATATTGCGACCACTGTGTTAACATCTCCCCATAGACTTCAATGGAGCGCCTGTTCACTTGCGTGCTAACCCGACACTGCATCAGACCAACTGCACTAAAGCCAAAGGTAGTTATCAATATTTAACATTTTTTATTTTTAAATATGTATTTAATCTTGCTGTATATATGGGCCAAATTGGCTACGGCATATACAGTAACAACTGCAAAACAATGCACTTTATACTGACATAATGAATGGGGCTAGCCTTATTGTCTCGAGCCCGGATTGTCCTCTAAATAAAGCAAGTGGATTGTGGAGTTTTGCTATTGAAAAACGACTGCAGAAAACAAAATGTTAAGTTATTTTAAGAATGTTTAGATGTGTCTGATGTGTTATTCTATAGCAAGACAGCAAAAATGTCTTTTATTTAGAAGGTATTTGTGTCCCTTTATTAACTAAGTTGTGAACATTGTCTCAAAAAATTGTTCTTTTGAATACATTTTAAATTACATTTCCCCCTTATGTATCTAATTATATTAAGAAATGTAAAACAATGTTGCTGTTAGATGGCTGTGTTTATAGCATTAGTACTTTTTAATATTAAGCTAAATTCAGTTTCAGAGCGTTGTGCTCATTCTCTAAATCGTTATCTTGAAACTCTTTTCGAGTGAGATAATTAATTTCTCTTCCTAACAAGCTCTTGCTGAGCCAAAGAAGTGAGCTGTTGGGTCAGGGAGGAGCTGTCTGTACCAAAAGCTGTCATTCCCTTAATGGATTTGACCCACGGAGAAGGAAAAAGTCTCCTGTGTTATTGGTAGATGAGATGAATGGTAATTGAGCCACACTGAGGAGCCCTTGTGCTATTAAACGGTTTCTGATGGAAAAGGGCAGAATACTCTTGCTCCATGAGTGTAACCTGCATTCAGCTGTGTCAGAATTCAGACTGCTGTATATGACCCCAAACCCTTGTGCATCAGTCTGCAAACAATCCATATTCTGTGCAACATGCTAATAATCCCCTGGTGTCACACGTTATGTGTTTACAGAGGGCATGTTTAGCAATTAAAATAGATATGTAAACTCAATAAGCAGTGAGCACATGTACACAGTGCACACTAACATATCTCAGGTGCACATGCACTGGGACTCGCTTATGCACTGTGCACACTCACATCTCCCAGGTGCACATACACAGTGCACACTAACATATCTCAGGTGCACATACACAGTGCACACTAACATATCTCAGGTGCACATACACAGTGTACACTAACATATCTCAGATGCACATACACAGTGCACACTAACATATCTCAGATGCACATACACAGTGCACACTAACATATCTCAGGTGCACATACACAGTGCACACTAACATATCTCAGGTGCACATACACAGTGTACACTAACATATCTCAGATGCACATACACAGTGTACACTAACATATCTCAGATGCACATACACAGTGCACACTAACATATCTCAGGTGCACATACACAGTGCACACTAACATATCTCAGGTGCACATACACAGTGTACACTAACATATCTCAGATGCACATACTCAGTGTACACTAACATATCTCAGGTGCACATACACAGTGTACACTAACATATCTCAGGTGCACATACACAGTGCACACTAACATATCTCAGGTGCACATACACAGTGTACACTAACATATCTCAGATGCACATACACAGTGTACACTAACACATATCAGGTGCACATACACAGTGTACACTAACATATCTCAGGTGCACATACGCAGTGTACACTAACATATCTCAGGTGCACATACACAGTGTACACTAACATATCTCAGGTGCACATACACAGTGTACACTAACATATCTCAGGTGCACATACGCAGTGTACACTAACATATCTCAGGTGCACATACGCAGTGTACACTAACATATCTCAGGTGCACATACACAGTGCACACTAACATATCTCAGGTGCACATACACAGTGTACACTAACATATCTCAGATGCACATACACAGTGCACACTAACATATCTCAGATGCACATACACAGTGTACACTAACATATCTCAGGTGCACATACACAGTGTACACTAACATATCTCAGATGCACATACACAGTGCACACTAACATATCTCAGATGCACATACACAGTGCCCACTAACATATCTCAGGTGCACATGCACAGTGTACACTAACATATCTCAGGTGGACATACACAGTGTACACTAACATATCTCAGGTGCACATACACAGTGTACACTAACATATCTCAGGTGCACATACGCAGTGTACACTAACATATCTCAGGTGCACATACGCAGTGTACACTAACATATCTCAGGTGCACATACACAGTGTACACTAACATATCTCAGATGCACATACACAGTGCACACTAACATATCTCAGGTGCACATACACAGTGCACACTAACATATCTCAGGTGCACATACACAGTGCACACTAACATATCTCAGGTGCACATACGCAGTGTACACTAACATATCTCAGGTGCACATACACAGTGTACACTAACATATCTCAGGTGCACATACACAGTGTACACTAACATATCTCAGGTGCACATACACAGTGTACACTAACATATCTCAGGTGCACATACACAGTGTACACTAACATATCTCAGGTGCACATACACAGTGTACACTAACATATCTCAGATGCACATACACAGTGTACACTAACATATCTCAGGTGCACATACTCAGTGTACACTAACATATCTCAGGTGCACATACTCAGTGTACACTAACATATCTCAGGTGCACATACACAGTGTACACTAACATATCTCAGGTGCACATACTCAGTGTACACTAACATATCTCAGGTGCACATACACAGTGTACACTAACATATCTCAGGTGCACATACACAGTGCACACTAACATATCTCAGGTGCACATACACAGTGTACACTAACATATCTCAGGTGCACATACGCAGTGTACACTAACATATCTCAGGTGCACATACGCAGTGTACACTAACATATCTCAGGTGCACATACACAGTGTACACTAACATATCTCAAGTGCACATACACAGTGTACACTAACATATCTCAAGTGCACATACACAGTGTACACTAACATATCTCAGGTGCACATACGCAGTGTACAATAACATATCTCAGGTGCACATACGCAGTGTACACTAACATATCTCAGGTGCACATACACAGTGCACACTAACACATATCAGGTGCACATACACAGTGTACACTAACATATCTCAGGTGCACATGCACAGTGTACACTAACATATCTCAGGTGCACATACACAGTGTACACTAACATATCTCAGGTGCACATACGCAGTGTACACTAACATATCTCAGGTGCACATACACAGTGTACACTAACATATCTCAGGTGCACATACACAGTGTACACTAACATATCTCAGGTGCACATACACAGTGTACACTAACATATCTCAGGTGCACATACGCAGTGTACACTAACATATCTCAGGTGCACATACACAGTGTACACTAACATATCTCAAGTGCACATACACAGTGTACACTAACATATCTCAGGTGCACATACGCAGTGTACACTAACATATCTCAGGTGCACATACGCAGTGTACACTAACATATCTCAGGTGCACATACACAGTGCACACTAACATATCTCAGGTGCACATACACAGTGTACACTAACATATCTCAGGTGCACATGCACAGTGTACACTAACATATCTCAGGTGCACATACACAGTGTACACTAACATATCTCAGGTGCACATACGCAGTGTACAATAACATATCTCAGGTGCACATACACAGTGTACACTAACATATCTCAGGTGCACATACGCAGTGTACAATAACATATCTCAGGTGCACATACACAGTGTACACTAACATATCTCAAGTGCACATACACAGTGTACACTAACATATCTCAGGTGCACATACGCAGTGTACACTAACATATCTCAGGTGCACATACGCAGTGTACACTAACATATCTCAGGTGCACATACACAGTGCACACTAACACATATCAGGTGCACATACACAGTGTACACTAACATATCTCAGGTGCACATGCACAGTGTACACTAACATATCTCAGGTGCACATACACAGTGTACACTAACATATCTCAGGTGCACATACGCAGTGTACACTAACATATCTCAGGTGCACATACACAGTGTACACTAACATATCTCAGGTGCACATACACAGTGTACACTAACATATCTCAGGTGCACATACACAGTGTACACTAACATATCTCAGGTGCACATACACAGTGTACACTAACATATCTCAGGTGCACATACACAGTGCACACTAACATATCTCAGGTGCACATATGCAGTGTACAATAACATATCTCAGGTGCACATACACAGTGTACACTAACATATCTCAGGTGCACATACGCAGTGTACACTAACATATCTCAGATGCACATACACAGTGCACACTAACATATCTCAGGTGCACATACACAGTGCACACTAACATATCTCAAGTGCACATACACAGTGTACAATAACATATCTCAGGTGCACATACACAGTGTACACTAACATATCTCAGGTGCACATACACAGTGTACACTAACATATCTCAGGTGCACATACACAGTGTATACTAACATATCTCAGGTGCACATACACAGTGTACACTAACATATCTCAGATGCACATACACAGTGCACACTAACATATCTCAGGTGCACATACACAGTGCGCACTAACATATCTCAGATGCACATACACAGTGCACACTAACATATCTCAGGTGCACATACGCAGTGTACACTAACATATCTCAGGTGCACATACACAGTGTACACTAACATATCTCAGATGCACATACACAGTGTATACTAACATATCTCAGATGCACATACACAGTGTACACTAACATATCTCAGGTGCACATACGCAGTGTACACTAACATATCTCAGGTGCACATACACAGTGTACACTAACATATCTCAAGTGCACATACACAGTGTACACTAACATATCTCAAGTGCACATACACAGTGTACAATAACATATCTCAGGTGCACATACGCAGTGCATACTAACATATCTCAGGTGCACATACACAGTGCACACTAACATATCTCAGGTGCACATACACAGTGCACACTAACATATCTCAGATGCACATACACAGTGTATACTAACATATCTCAGATGCACATACACAGTGTACACTAACATATCTCAGGTGCACATACGCAGTGTACACTAACATATCTCAGGTGCACATACACAGTGTACAATAACATATCTCAGGTGCACATACACAGTGTACACTAACATATCTCAGGTGCACATACGCAGTGTACACTAACATATCTCAGATGCACATACACAGTGCACACTAACATATCTCAGGTGCACATACACAGTGCGCACTAACATATCTCAGATGCACATACACAGTGCACACTAACATATCTCAGGTGCACATACGCAGTGTACACTAACATATCTCAGGTGCACATACACAGTGTACACTAACATATCTCAGGTGCACATACACAGTGCACACTAACATATCTCAGGTGCACATACACAGTGTACACTAACATATCTCAGGTGCACATACGCAGTGTACACTAACATATCTCAGGTGCACATACACAGTGCACACTAACATATCTCAGATGCACATACACAGTGTATACTAACATATCTCAGATGCACATACACAGTGTACACTAACATATCTCAGGTGCACATACACAGTGTACACTAACATATCTCAGGTGCACATACACAGTGTACACTAACATATCTCAGGTGCACATACACAGTGCACACTAACATATCTCAGGTGCACATACACAGTGTACACTAACATATCTCAGGTGCACATACACAGTGTACACTAACATATCTCAGATGCACATACACAGTGTACACTAACATATCTCAGGTGCACATACACAGTGTACACTAACATATCTCAGGTGCACATACACAGTGCACACTAACATATCTCAGGTGCACATACACAGTGTACACTAACATATCTCAGGTGCACATACACAGTGTACACTAACATATCTCAGGTGGACATACACAGTGTACACTAACATATCTCAGGTGCACATACACAGTGCACACTAACATATCTCAGGTGCACATACGCAGTGTACAATAACATATCTCAGGTGCACATACACAGTGTACACTAACATATCTCAGGTGCACATACGCAGTGTACACTAACATATCTCAGATGCACATACACAGTGCACACTAACATATCTCAGGTGCACATACACAGTGCACACTAACATATCTCAGATGCACATACACAGTGCACACTAACATATCTCAGGTGCACATACACAGTGTACACTAACATATCTCAGATGCACATACACAGTGTACACTAACATATCTCAGGTGCACATACACAGTGTACACTAACATATCTCAGGTGCACATACACAGTGTACACTAACATATCTCAGGTGCACATACACAGTGTACACTAACATATCTCAGGTGCACATACACAGTGCACACTAACATATCTCAGGTGCACATACACAGTGTACACTAACATATCTCAGGTGCACATACACAGTGTACACTAACATATCTCAGGTGCACATACACAGTGTACACTAACATATCTCAGGTGCACATACACAGTGTACACTAACATATCTCAGGTGCACATACACAGTGCACACTAACATATCTCAGGTGCACATACACAGTGCACACTAACATATCTCAGGTGCACATACACAGTGCACACTAACATATCTCAGGTGCACATACGCAGTGTACAATAACATATCTCAGGTGCACATACACAGTGCACACTAACATATCTCAGATGCACATACGCAGTGTACACTTACATATCTCAGATGCACATACACAGTGCACACTAACATATCTCAGATGCACATACGCAGTGTACACTTACATATCTCAGATGCACATACACAGTGCACACTAACATATCTCAGGTGCACATACACAGTGTACACTAACATATCTCAGGTGCACATACACAGTGTACACTAACATATCTCAGGTGCACATACACAGTGCACACTAACATATCTCAGATGCACATACACAGTGTACACTAACACATATCAGGTGCACATACACAGTGCACACTAACATATCTCAGATGCACATACGCAGTGTACACTAACATATCTCAGGTGCACATACACAGTGTACACTAACATATCTCAGGTGCTCATACACAGTGTACACTAACATATCTCAGATGCACATACGCAGTGTACACTAACATATCTCAGGTGCACATACACAGTGTACACTAACATATCTCAGATGCACATACACAGTGTACACTAACATATCTCAGGTGCACATACTCAGTGTACACTAACATATCTCAGGTGCACATACACAGTGTACACTAACATATCTCAGGTGCACATACACAGTGCACACTAACATATCTCAGGTGCACATACACAGTGTACACTAACATATCTCAGGTGCACATACACAGTGTACACTAACATATCTCAGGTGCACATACACAGTGTACACTAACATATCTCAGGTGCACATACACAGTGTACACTAACATATCTCAGGTGCACATACACAGTGTACACTAACATATCTCAGGTGCACATACACAGTGCACACTAACATATCTCAGGTGCACATACAGAGGGACTCGCTCATGCACTGTGCACACTCACATCTCCCAGATGCACATACAGAGGGACTCGCTCATGCACTGAGCACACTCACATCTCCCAGATGCACATACACAGGGACTCGCTCATGCACTGAGCACACTCACATCTCCCAGGTGCACATACAGAGGGACTCGCTCATGCACTGTGCACACTCACATCTCCCAGGTGCATATACAGAGGGACTCGCTCATGCACTGTGCACACTCAAATCTCCCAGGTGCACATACAGAGGGACTCACTCATGCACTGTGCACACTCAAATCTCCCAGGTGCACATACAGAGGGACTCGCTCATGCACTGTGCACACTCACATCTCCCAGGTGCACATACAGAGGGACTCACTCATGCACTGTGCACACTCAAATCTCCCAGGTGCACATACAGAGGGACTCGCTCATGCACTGTGCACACTCACATCTCCCAGGTGCACATACAGAGGGACTCGCTCATGCACTGTGCACACTCACATCTCCCAGGTGCACATACAGAGGAACTTGCTCATGCACTATGCACACTCACATCTCCCAGGTGCACATACAGAGGGACTCGCTCATGCACTGAGCACACTCACATCTCCCAGGTGCACATACAGAGGGACTCACTCATGCACTGTGCACACTCAAATCTCCCAGGTGCACATACAGAGGGACTCGCTCATGCACTGTGCACACTCACATCTCCCAGGTGCACATACAGAGGGACTCGCTCATGCACTGTGCACACTCACATCTCCCAGGTGCACATACAGAGGAACTTGCTCATGCACTATGCACACTCACATCTCCCAGGTGCACATACAGAGGGGCTCACTCATGCACTGTGCACACTAACATCTCCCAGGTGCACATACAGAGGTACTCGTTCATGCACTGTGCACACTCGCATCTCCCAGGTGCACAAACAGAGGAACTCGCTTATGCACTTTGCATGCTCACATCTCCTAGGTGCACATACAGAGGAACTCGCTTATGCACTGTGCACACTCATATCTCCCAGGTGCACATACAGAGGAGCTCACTCATGAACTGTACACACTCACGTTTCCCAAGTGCAAATACAGAGGGGCTTGCTCATGCACTGTGCACACTAACATATATCAGATGCACATACAGAGGGGCTCGCTCATGCACTGTGCACACGCACATCTCGCAGATGCAAATACAGAGGAAATCACCCACTGTGCACACTTAAATCTCTCAAGTGCACATACAGAGAGACTCACTCATACAATGTGTACACCTACGTACCCCAGGTGTGCATACAGAAAATCTCACAAATATTGCACATTCACATCTTCCTGGTGCAAATACAGAGGAACTCACTCACACACTTTGCACACTCACATCTCCCTGGTGCAAATACAGAGGAACTCACACACTTTGCACACTCACATCTCCCTGGTGCACATATAGAGGGACTCACTCACACACTTTGCACACTCACATCTCCCAGGTGCAAATACAGAGGAACTCTCACACTTTCCACACTCACATCTCCCTGATGCACATATATAGAGCACTCACTCACACACTGTCCACACTCACATCTCCCTGGTGCACATCTAGAGGGACTCACTCACACAGTGTACACTCACATCTCCCAGATGCAAATACAGAGGGACTCACTCACACATTGTGCACACTCACATCTCCCTGGTGCACATATAGAGGGGCTCGCTCACACACTGTGCACACTCACATCTCCCTGTTGCACATATAGAGGGGCTTGCTCACACACTGTGCACACTCACATCTCCCTGGTGCACATATAGAGGGGCTCGTTCACACACTGTGCACACTCACATCTCCCTGGTGCACATATAGAGGGGCTCGTTCACGCACTGTGCACACTCACATTTCCCTGGTGCACATATAGAGGGACACACTCACATACAGTGCACATATAGAGGGGCTCACTCACACACTGTGCACACTCACATTTCCCTGGGCTCGCTCACACACTGTGCACACTCACATTTCCCTGGTGCACATATAGAGGGGCACACTCACACACTGTGCACACTCACATCTCCCTGGTGCACATATAGAGGGACACACTCAAACAATTTGTACACCCACATCTCCCTGGTGCACATATACAGGGGCTCGCTCACGCACTGTGCACACTCACATCTCCCTGGTGCACATATAGAGGGGTTCACTCACACACTGTGCACACTCACATCTCCCTGGTGCACATATAGAGGGGCTCGCTCACACACTGTACACACTCACATCTCCCTGGTGCACATATAGAGGGGTTCACTCACACACTGTGCACACTCACATCTCCCTGGTGCACATATACAGGGAGTGCAGAATTATTAGGCAAGTTGTATTTTTGAGGATTAATTTTATTATTGAACAACAACCATGTTCTCAATGAACCCAAAAAACTCATTAATATCAAAGCTGAATAGTTTTGGAAGTAGTTTTTAGTTTGTTTTTAGTTATAGCTATTTTAGGGGGATATCTGTGTGTGCAGGTGACTATTACTGTGCATAATTATTAGGCAACTTAACAAAAAACAAATATATACCCATTTCAATTATTTATTTTTACCAGTGAAACCAATATAACATCTCAACATTCACAAATATACATTTCTGACATTCAAAAACAAAACAAAAACAAATCAGTGACCAATATAGCCACCTTTCTTTGCAAGGATACTCAAAAGCCTGCCATCCATGGATTCTGTCAGTGTTTTGATCTGTTCACCATCAACATTGCGTGCAGCAGCAACCACAGCCTCCCAGACACTGTTCAGAGAGGTGTACTGTTTTCCCTCCTTGTAAATCTCACATTTGATGATGGACCACAGGTTCTCAATGGGGTTCAGATCAGGTGAACAAGCCATGTCATTAGATTTTCTTCTTTTATACCCTTTCTTGCCAGCCACGCTGTGGAGTACTTGGACGCGTGTGATGGAGCATTGTCCTGCATGAAAATCATGTTTTTCTTGAAGGATGCAGACTTCTTCCTGTACCACTGCTTGAAGAAGGTGTCTTCCAGAAACTGGCAGTAGAACTGGGAGTTGAGCTTGACTCCATCCTCAACCCGAAAAGGCCCCACAAGCTCATCTTTGACATATAGAGGGGTTCACTCACACACTGTGCACACTCACATCTCCCTGGTGCACATATAGAGGGACACACTCACACACTGTGCACAGTTACATCTCCCTGGTGCACATATAGAGGGACACACTCACACATTGTGCACACTCACATCTCCCTGGTGCACATATAGAGGGACACACTCACACATTGTGCACAGTTACATCTCCCTGGTGCACATATAGAGGGACACACTCACACACTGTGCACAGTTACATCTCCCTGGTGCACATATAGAGGGACACACTCACACATTGTGCACAGTTACATCTCCCTGGTGCACATATAGAGGGACACACTCACACATTGTGCAGACTCACATCTCCCTGGTGCACATATAGAGGGACACACTCACACACTGTGCACACTCACATCTCCCTGGTGCACATACAGAGGGTCTCACACAATTTGCACACTCACATCCCCCTGGTGCACATACAGAGGGTCTCACTCACACAATTTGCACACTCACATCTCCCAGAGGAAAGTTATAAGCTTCTTGTTGCAGTATATAGCAGTTTAGTGGTTAATGTCTGAGCATCATGTGCCCCCTTTTAGCCCTCTCATACTGAGAGCAGGCGCCGAGCTTGTTCTCATCTGACAGTAGCCCTGCTCTGCCCTTGTCTTTGTGTTCCCATCTCACAAACCACAAGACAGAGGTTAAGAGCTATGTGTGCCCCCGGGACCAGGCGTCCTGTTACAGATACATTATCGATGTTAATGCAGGTCTCCTGCGTCCCTCCCAGCGCCGTGTGCTCTATTCACACAACATGCTCTGCTCGCTCTCATTACCTGGCTCTGGACACTAATACAGCACATTTTCTATTGAGAAGTGGTTGAGTGCCAAATCTGTTTTATCCAATTACAGTATCTGAAGTTTTCCTACCCACCCTTATCTATCTCCCACTGCTGCTTCAGAGTTAAAGGGAGCAATAGGAAGTATTATACAGCCTCATATATCCGTTTGTCCTTCTTAGTCTTCACAATAAACCCTCCCTTTTCAATCCGCATACTTCTTTATATTGCTCCATATAACTCCTTATTGCTTTGTTTATATCTTCCCATAACAGTCTCAAGACCTTCCTAAGCAAAGCTACCAGGCTGTTGCCCCGGCACCTCTCGTGCACTGTATATTTTCTCCCTGTATATTTACTGCCACATTTCAGTGTAATCTGTGGAGTTCTGGCATCTTCCTCAGTGTTCATTAGCGATTCTTGCCTTGCATGTATCACAGAAGTACCCTTTCTTGTAGTCCTTCCAGGGGAGTATGTATCTGCACATCTGCTTTCCACTCCCTAAGGGTCTGCCATACAGCTGCATCCCAAACAGCATCCCCTGCTTTTATTTCGGGTAAACCTTATGCCATGCTGACTCTAAGTGATAAAGCGTTAATTGCCAATTTGGTTGTACAGACGTTAATGTGTATACGAGGAGGGCAGGAGCCGGGTTTTTTATGGCTAATGTGGCAGCTGTCGCCTGTCTGTCCTTGTGTACGGCTCGCAGGAGAAGGGGAATTCTTAATGGAATCCATAAAATTGCATTTGGATGAGGCACTTACGCCCTCACTGTTGGGGATCTCTTGTGCTACATTATAACAATTTCAGTGGAATTAGCTGGGTTTTTGGTCCTTTGATCTAGGAAAAATAGTGAGTTTGTTAGGACATCCAGGCAAAAGCCTGGGGTCTTGATAGTCACAGGAAGGAGAACTTGCCTGACCTAGGGCCTGAATATCTTAAAGGGACACTCAATCAAAATTAAACTTTCATTATTTAGATAGAGCACGCAATTTTAAACAACTTTCCAATTTACTTCCATTATTAATAAAATGTGCACAGTCTTTTTATATTTAAACTTTCTAAGTCACCAGCTCCTACTGAGCATGTGCAAGAATAAGTGTGTATGCATTTGTGAATGGCTGATGGCTGTCACATGGTACGTGTATGCATTTGTGATTGGCTGATGGCTGTCACATGGTACAGGGGGAGTGGAAAAAAAAACATAACTTTTAAAATCGTCAGAGAAAAAAATCTACTACTCATTTGAAGTTCAGACTAAGTGCTATTGCATTGTCTTGTTATCTTGCATTTGTTGATTATGCAAATCTACTGTGTTGACTGGTCCTTTAAACTCTTCGCTCAGGCAATAATCTCTAAAAAGATTTGTCAGTGTCGATAGCTGTGTATCTCACAAAGGGATGTAACCTACATTTCTGTATGCAAAGGTGAGACACATACAGTACGATGCTCAATAACATAAGCATTTCAAAAGTACATTGAATGTAGGCTGTAAAAGTCATAAATGAATTATGCATAAAACACGTATTAATAGTACGCAACGCAATTTGTATTAAAAGTCCGCAGCATAAGGTAAGCGTACAATCTGCCATAAAATTCTTTCTTTTTTAACTTTCAAAGTAAAAGAAATCATATTTAATGTGTATTTCACATAAAAAAAAAAGTCATTTCTGATAACAAAGTTGAAATTTTAACCAAGAGATCAAAATTCAAAGAGTTTTTTGTATTTCTATTGTAAAACTTGTCTGCTGGTATTTCTGTTATTTCGTGTTGAATGTAAGATGGCGAGTTTGTTTTGAAATACTCGCGCTAAGATAACGTACTCTGAACACAGTCATTGTATGTGCTTAGATTATGCATTCCAGAGAGGTTCATTACTTTCTGTAGGATGCAACTCACCATTCACTAAGGGCTGCCCATGCAACGGTTGGTCTGATATTTCTTGCCATGCTGACAAAGCTTAGATAATCAGGCCCCTAATGAGACAATAAATAGAGAGATTGTATGTCATTGATTATAGCTATCCTTCCTGTGTCTGTGATATTTTTGCAAGCAGGAACTAAGCTAATTAATGGAGTCATATTATAGTGAAACATAAGTTGTGAAAATAGATACAGGCTATAATATGAGTGGGCTGCAGTATTGACATGTCTGCAATACGTGTTTGCTCTGTGCATATGTAATGCAGGAATTTTGTTCTTGATTTGCAGCTGGGAGAATCTTCAGCTCTAGTTACTGTACCGCTTTTAGCTGCATTTAATCAGAATGGGAAGGGTTTTGTCTGTTACCGTATATCAACAAATTTCCTTTCGACACACATGTATACACACATACACACATATATACATACACACCTCTACACACACACATATACATACACACATACATACGCACACCTATACACACATACATACACACAAATGCGTACACACACACATATATGCACACCTATACACACATACATACACACAAATGCGTACACACACACATATATGCACACCTATACACACATACATACACACAAATGCGTACACACACACATATACACACACCTATACACACATACATACATACATGCACACAAATGCGTACTCACATACATACGCACACCTATACACACATACATACATACATACACACACACATATACGCACACCTATACACACATACATACATGCACACAAATGCGTACTCACATACATACGCACACCTATACACACACACATACATACATACACACACACATATACGCACACCTATACACACATACATGCACACACACACATATATGCACACCTATACACACATACATACATACACACACATATATGCACACCTACACACACATACATACACACACACACATATACGCACACCTATACACACATACATACACACACACATATATGCACACCTATACACACATACATAGACACACACACATATATGCACACCTATACACACATACATACACACACACATATATGCACACCTATACACACATACATACACACACACATATATGCACACCTATACACACATACATACATACACACACATATATGCACGCCTATACACACATACATACACACATATATGCACACCTATACACACATACATACACACACATATACGCACACCTATACACACATACACACACACACACACATATATGCACACCTATACACACATACATATATGCACACCTATACACACATACATACACACACACATATATGCACACCTATACACACATACATACACACACACATATATGCACACCTATACACACATACATACACACATATATGCACACCTATACACACATACATACATACACACACACACACATATATGCACACCTATACACACATACATACACACACATATATGCACACCTATACACACATACATACACACACATATGCACACCTATACACACATACATACACACACACATATACGCACACCTATACATACATACATACATACACACACACATATATGCACACCTATACACATACATACATACACACACACATATACGCACACCTATACATACATACATACATACACACACACACATATATGCACACCTATACACACATACATACACACACACACATACATACACACACACACATATATGCACACCTATACACACATACATACACACACACATATATGCACACCTATACACACATACATACACACACACACACACATATATGCACACCTATACACACATACATACACACACACATATACGCACACCTATACACACATACACACACACACACACATATATGCACACCTATACACACATACATACATACACAGACACACATATACGCACACCTATACACACATACATACATACATACACACACACACATATACGCACACCTATACGCACATACATACATACATACACACACACACATATATGCACACCTATACACACATACATACATACATACACACACACACACATATACGCACACCTATACACACATACGTACATACACACACACATATACGCACACCTATACACACATACATACATACATATACGCACACCTATACACACATACATACATACACACACACACACATATACGCACACCTATACACACATACATACATATACGCACACCTATACACACATACATACATACACACACACATATACGCACACCTATACACACATACATACATATACGCACACCTATACACACATACATACATACACACACACACACACACATATACGCACACCTATACACACATACATACATACATACATACATGCACACATATACACACATACATACACACACACACACACACACACACATACGCACACCTATACACACATACATACATACATACATGCACACATATACACACATACATACATACACACACACACACACACACATATACGCACACCTATACACACATACATACATACATACACACACACACACACACACACATATACGCACACCTATACACACATACATACATACATACATGCACACATATACACACATACATACATACACACACACACACACATATACGCACACCTATACACACATACATACATACATACACACACACACACACACACATATACGCACACCTATACACACATACATACATACATGCACACATATACACACATACATACATACACACACACACACACACATATACGCACACCTATACACACATACATACATACATGCACACATATACACATATGTAATGATAATAATATTTTGGTATGTAATTGACAAAAAAGGCAGTTTAGTTCCCTGAATGTTATATAAACAAGGATGTATGCTGTCTCTCTTTGTAATATCTGAATAAATGTTCAAAACACATTGGGGTCAATCACAATTGTTTAGAAAAGTTTATCAAATGATTAATCTACAATAACATAAACTTTTCTAAAGGTTTGTGATTGACACCGTTGTTATACATTTGATCAGGTAAGGTTCAAGCACGCTTGATTGTTAAATGTAAATATAATTTGAAACAATCAATATCATTAATAATTTATACATAACATTAAGTTGGTATCTAAATTTAACATGTTTTTCTAAATGGGTAGTTTTAATTGCAAAGGGTTAGATTACAAGTCGAGCACTAATTTATTGCGTGCCCGTAAATGGGCGAATTTGCAGCAGATTTTAATATATACATATATGCTTATAAACATATATATTTACATGTTAATATGTGTATATACACATATAAACACATAAATATATATTTATATAAGCATATACGTATATATTAAAATCTGCTGCAAATTCGCCCATAGCTGCGCGACTTACCCCCTTCACAGCACTAGGTTCTCATACAGTGTCTGACGGCATGAGAACGAGGCTCCCATTGGAGCCTATGGAAGCATGCTCTTGTGAGCGCAATGCTTACGTAAATGCGAACACAAGGTCACGTTCACATTGCACCGAACTTGTAATACCAGCACACATTTGCGTGCACTGGTATTACTGAGTGGATTGCAAATATCACTTTCGAAAAAGCGATATTTTGCGCTCCACTTGTAATCTAGCCGAAAATGTATAAATGTTTTGTAATTAATATACTGTATATCACACTTTAAATAAATACTTTGCATTAGGAAATAACTTGTATCCAAACATCTGCCACTGTAGACTGAGATTTCAGAAGAATTCAGCAATGGTTTATGTATCTTATTTGCTTTGCACCTCCTCTTTTGAAATCCAAGCACTAATATTGATTCTTTTTTTGCTTAAATGTTTGTGGTGCTCTAAGGACCTCACTGCTGTAATGAACTGAGATGTGCTGACCTAACGAGTATACGCAGGCGATATTTCATGTCTTCTCTTGCTAGAAAACTTTCCAGACAAAGTCAACAACTCAAAGAGAAATGACTGTGCAGTACGGTACTGCAATATCCTACCTAGTGCACTAATATATACTACTTACCCTAGGCTGACCATATTGCCGCTTTAAGAAGGAACACATATGAAAAATACACGTCAGGGTTCTTATACAAAACATTTCTTTAAACAGCCCTGACATATGTATTTTTCATATGTGTCCCTTTTTAAAGCGGCAATATGGTCACCCTAACTTACCCTGATACGCTGTCTTACTATTGAAACATCATAACCTCAATATCATAATCTATAGGGTTATAAACTAGGTATGTGTAAAATGTGTTATTCAGATACGCTGAACATGGCCGCAGGGTCACCATTTGGCTATTTTCGGATCATATTAGTGTGTTTTGCCTCCATGCACTAAACCAATGTTCCATTCGAAAACATTGGGGGTAACGCAAAATTTGTTTTCTTGGGTGTATCAAGTCTTTGTAGCTTTGCAAATTTATAAGTGAAAATGGCAATTGTAAATGTCTTGTTAAACAGACATAACGCCCAAATAATTTCATGATTCAGAGAGATGAAAAACTTTCTTATTTACTTCTGTAATCAAATTTACTTAGTTTTTTTGTTAGCCTTTGTTGAAAGGCAGGTAGGAAGATGTATGAGTATGCATATGACTGTAACAATATATGGCAGCAGTTTTATAATTATACTTTTGCAGTACAGAACAGTAGGTGGCTGCTGTATTTCCTGTCATGTGCTCATCTATCTAGATATCTCTTCAACAAAGGAAACTATGATAATAGAAGTATATTGAAAATGTTTTCTTAATTGTATGCTGTTTTTAAATTACAACAAAAACAAAATTGGAGTTTAATGTCCCTTTAAGAATCTAGATAATCAGAAAAACACGACTGGAGCATGTACAGTAGCATTTTTCACCAAAACAGTAATGAGCTACCGATAAACAATGAAAATGATTGTGATCGGCTCATCGACGACTGTTAACATGGCGATAATTACCAAACTATAGATCGGGGTCTCGCCCATAGTTATAAGCAAAGTGCTAACGAATTAGGAATTTTCTTATTGCAGGTATATGTCCCTTTAAGATGTTGTTTTTTTGCCAAACACGATGCAGAAGTAATAACAAAACTGAAGCAATGCGCGTGATATATACAAGATGCGTATACGATGAGTGCGCCAGATTTAGGGTTTTTGTCACACAGGATCACCTTTGATGACTTTGCCCTGTGCTGGCTGTGTCCCCTGCACACCAGGGCTTCAGACTGAGGATCCGATGGGAGGCAGAACACAGCAACACGCAATATAAATCCCTGCGGTGAGCAGAAGAAACTCAACCTTGTGAGAGCGTTTGATTGATGTCTCCTCAGCCCAGGTTCCCTCCTGCTGCTGAGACGCACATCTGTGCCATAAACTGTTTCTCATCACCCAGATGTGAAGATGGCAATTAAAGGCTTCATGGTCCTTTCAGAGCACCTTGGAGTATGATAATGCTCTGCAGGTCTGAGGACATAGTGCAATGCTCTGCACCCTAAGAAGGCTATGTAATGCTCTGCAGGTCTGAGGACATAGTGCAATGCTCTGCACCCTAAGAAGGCTATGTAATGCTCTGCAGGTCTGAGGACATAGTGCAATGCTCTGCACCCTAAGAAGGCTATGTAATGCTCTGCAGGTCTGAGGACATAGTGCAATGCTCTGCACCCTAAGAAGGCTATGTAATGCTCTGCAGGTCTGAGGACATAGTGCAATGCTCTGCACCCTAAGAAGGCTATGTAATGCTCTACAGGTCTGAGGACATAGTGCAATGCTCTGCACCCTAAGAAGGCTATGTAATGCTCTACAGGTCTGAGGACATAGTGCAATGCTCTGCACCCTAAGAAGGCTATGTAATGCTCTGCAAGCCTGAAGACAAAGTGCAATGCTCTGCGCCCTTAGAAGGCAATGTAATGCTCTGCAGCTCTGAGGACAAAGTGCAATGCTCTGCACCCTAAGAAGGCAATGTCATTCTCTGTAGTGCAATGCTCTGCACCCGAAGAAGGCAATGTAATTATCTGCAGTGCAATGCTCTGCACCCTAAGAAGGCAATGTAATTCTCTGCAGGTCTGATGACAAAGTGCAATGCTCTGCACCCTAAGAAGGCAATGTAATGCTCTGCTGGTATGAAGACAAAATGCAATGTTCTGCACCCTAAGAATGCAATGTAATACTCTGCAAGCCTAAACACAAAGTGCAATGCTCTGCATCCTAAGAAGGCAATGTAATGCTCTGCAAGCCTATCGCCTAGAGTATGAGTGGTGCGCTAACTGTAGAACAAGTGCAATATTGTTTTTCTTTAGGCTATTTAATAACATAAGGACTGGTGTGACTAGATATGCTGAAGACGCTCTAGAGAGCATAAAGAAAAACGATATCGCACTTGCGCTACAGTTAGCGCACCACTAGTAATCTAGTTGTATGTTAGCTGAAGAGCTATGCAGGTCAGAGTATGCAAACAACACTGCTTTGTTGGGCACAAATAAACAGAATATCAGATATTACCTCAGTCATACATAGATTGAAAGGGTCATGACAACCCAAGATTGCAAGGTTTTGCTCTTTTAGAGCAGCCTATTGATATACTCCTTAAAAAACCTGGTGAAATCTATGTGAGATTCGCTGTAGATTTGCTCTATTAGATTAACAATAATGCAACATGCTCTCCAGGTTTCCAGGCCGGGGGGAGGACTAATAGCACAATATTCCAAAGTCAATTACAGCAGAAGCAGGCAATATAGATGAGTATGTATTGCTGTTTTTCCCTTTAATTTTAGCACTGGCAGACACTGCAGAATCCAACCATATTTGTTCGTATTTTAGGAAGAAATAAAAAAGCTTTTTATTAGTGTGTTCTGTGCAATTCCTGATTTATAGTTACAGCAGGTAGAATTGGTATGAATGGTATTAGGGTTGATAACTAATATATAGGAAGTTAATGGATAAGCTTAGCGTGAGTAGACAGGGGCCGTTAGTTTGTGGACTGTCCTGAGCACACCCCCGGCAGTTTTGTAAGTGATGGAACTCCATGACTCAGCTGAAGAGTTTTGCTCAGTTTTCCTCTAAAGCATTAATGGGTAGGGTACAGGTATGGTTAGTAGGGGCACAGTCTATATTTTCAGCTGTTACTGGGGCCATTACCTGACAATAAAATGGTCATATAGCTCTAATAGTTGGGTAAGTACAAGGTTAACTAACATATGTCATGGAGGAGGTAGAATGTGGCCCTCCAGAGCATTTTCCCTTCTGCTCCTCTACCTTTCTTAATCTGCAACAGTCACATTGGTTGCTTTAAATTACTCACTCCTGCACTCCCTGCGAGCATGCAATGTCTACTCTACCCTTTGTATTTTACAAACTAATCATACAATTAACAATCCAATAAAAATAATTACTGCTTTTATTTTGTCATAAATATGTGGCCCCTTTTTTGAAAATATTGGACAACCTTTGTTTAGTGCAATAGTCTGCTTCTTGATACCCTGATCTGTAGTTTGTGCAATTGTCTGCATGATCTGGGCACTGCATTTCAAGTGCCTGCATAAATAACTGTTATATTGTAGCCTGATCTAGCAAGTACCTGATCCGCAGAGCTAGCGTCTGACATATAGTTATCTGGCCATCTCACAGTGATTTTTGCGGACAGACAGGTTAGTTTTTTCAAGATTCAGCTGCTGATGTTTAAACCTCTTAGTGGCAGTAAGTTTTATTGCCCTCCCGTTAATAAGCCCCTTGCCCACCCCTGTTTCTGAGTTCTGCTCATTCCCTAAATGATAAATGTGCTGAAAGCAGCAGGGAAATTAGCTAATAAGGAAGTTTATGGGACGGCAGAGGACCATCTGTTACTGTAAATGTGTGAGGTGCGTTACATGAAGGAGCGCTGACAAAACAATTCACAGGCACAGAAGCCCTGGGAATAGGAAGACGCACATAAGAACTGGACATAGGACATGAGAGCTGAGAATAGGAAGACGCACATAAGAACTGGACATAGGACATGAGAGCTGAGAATAGGAAGACGCACATAAGAACTGGACATAGGACATGAGAGCTGAGAATAGGAAGACGCACATAAGAACTGGACATAGGACATGAGAGCTGAGAATAGGAAGACGCACATAAGAATTGGACATAGGACATGAGAGCTGAGAATAGGGAGACGCACATAAGAACTGGACATAGGAAATGAGAGCTGAGAATAGGGAGACGCACATAAGAACTGGACATAGGACATGAGAGCTGAGAATAGGAAGACGCACATAAGAACTGGACATAGGACATGAGAGCTGAGAATAGGAAGACGCACATAAGAATTGGACATAGGACATGAGAGCTGAGAATAGGGAGACGCACATAAGAACTGGACATAGGACATGAGAGCTGGGAATAGGGAGACGCACATAAGAAATGGACATAGGACATGAGAGCTGGGAATAGGGAGACGCACATAAGAACTGGACATAGGACATGAGAGCTGGGAATAGGGAGACACACATAAGAACTGGACATAGGAAATGAGAGCTGAGAATAGGGAGACGCACATAAGAACTGGACATAGGACATGAGAGCTGAGAATAGGGAGACACACATAAGAACTGGACATAGGACATGAGAGCTGAGAATAGGAAGACGCACATAAGAACTGGACATAGGACATGAGAGCTGGGAATAGGGAGACACACATAAGAACTGGACATAGGACATGAGAGCTGAGAATAGGAAGACGCACATAAGAACTGGACATAGGACATGAGAGCTGAGAATAGGAAGACACACATAAGAACTGGACATAGGACATGAGAGCTGGGAATAGGGAGACACACATAAGAACTGGACATAGGACAAGAGAGCTGAGAATAGGAAGACGCACATAAGAACTGGACATAGGAAATGAGAGCTGAGAATAGGGAGACGCACATAAGAACTGGACATAGGACATGAGAGCTGAGAATAGGGAGACACACATAAGAACTGGACATAGGACATGAGAGCTGAGAATAGGAAGACGCACATAAGAACTGGACATAGGACATGAGAGCTGGGAATAGGGAGACACACATAAGAACTGGACATAGGACATGAGAGCTGAGAATAGGGAGACACACATAAGAACTGGACATAGGACAAGAGAGCTGAGAATAGGAAGACGCACATAAGAACTGGACATAGAACATGAGAGCTGGGAATAGGGAGACCCACATAAGAACTGGACATAGGACAAGAGAGCTGAGAATAGGGAGACGCACATAAGAACTGGACATAGGACAAGAGAGCTGAGAATAGGGAGACGCACATAAGAAATGGACATAGGACAAGAGAGCTGAGAATAGGAAGACGCACATAAGAACTGGACATAGGACAAGAGAGCTGAGAATAGGAAGACGCACATAAGAACTGGACATAGGACAAGAGAGCTGAGAACAGGAAGACGCACATAAGAACTGGACATAGGACATGAGAGCTGAGAATAGGAAGACGCACATAAGAACTGGACATAGGACATGAGAGCTGAGAATAGGAAGACGCACATAAGAAGTGGGCATAGGACATGAGAGCTGGGAATAGGGAGACGCACGTAAGAACTGGACATAGGACATGAGAGCTGAGAATAGGAAGACGCACATAAGAACTGGACATAGGACATGAGAGCTGAGAATAGGAAGACGCACATAAGAACTGGACATAGGACATGAGAGCTGAGAATAGTGAGACGCACATAAGAACTGGACATAGGACATGAGAGCTGAGAATAGGAAGACACACATAAGAACTGGACATAGGACATGAGAGCTGGGAATAGGGAGACACACATAAGAACTGGACATAGGACATGAGAGCTGGGAATAGGGAGACGCACATAAGAACTGGACATAGGACAAGAGAGCTGAGAATAGGAAGACGCACATAAGAACTGGACATAGGACATGAGAGCTGGGAATAGGGAGACGCACATAAGAACTGGACATAGGACAAGAGAGCTGAGAATAGGGAGACGCACATAAGAACTGGACATAGGACAAGAGAGCTGAGAATAGGGAGACGCACATAAGAAATGGACATAGGACAAGAGAGCTGACAATAGGAAGACGCACATAAGAAGTGGGCATAGGACAAGAGAGCTGAGAATAGGAAGACGCACATAAGAACTGGACATAGGACATGAGAGCTGGGAATAGGAAGACGCACATAAGAAATGGACATAGGACATGAGAGCTGAGAATAGGAAGACGCACATAAGAACTGGACATAGGACATGAGAGCTGGGAATAGGTAGACGCACGTAAGAACTGGACATAGGACATGAGAGCTGAGAATAGTGAGACGCACATAAGAACTGGACATAGGACATGAGAGCTGAGAATAGTGAGACGCACATAAGAAATGGACATAGGACAAGAGAGCTGAGAATAGTGAGACGCACATAAGAACTGGACATAGGACAAGAGAGCTGAGAATAGTGAGACGCACATAAGAACTGGACATAGGACAAGAGAGCTGAGAATAGGAAGACGCACATAAGAACTAGACATAGGACATGAGAGCTGGGAATAGGAAGACGCACATAAGAAATGGACATAGGACATGAGAGCTGAGAATAGGGAGACGCACATAAGAACTGGACATAGGACATGAGAGCTGGGAATAGGGAGACGCACATAAGAACTGGACATAGGACATGAGAGCTGGGAATAGGGAGACCCACATAAGAACTGGACATAGGACATGAGAGCTGAGAATAGGAAGACACACATAAGAACTGGACATAGGACATGAGAGCTGGGAATAGGGAGATGCACATAAGAACTGGACATAGGACATGAGAGCTGAGAATAGGAAGACGCACATAAGAACTGGACATAGGACATGAGAGCTGGGAATAGGGAGACACACATAAGAACTGGACATAGGACATGAGAGCTGGGAATAGGGAGACGCACATAAGAACTGGACATAGGACAAGAGAGCTGAGAATAGGGAGACGCACATAAGTACTGGACATAGGACAAGAGAGCTGAGAATAGGAAGACGCACATAAGAAATGGACATAGGACAAGAGAGCTGAGAATAGGAAGACGCACATAAGAACTGGACATAGGACAAGAGAGCTGAGAATAGGAAGACGCACATAAGAACTGGACATAGGACATGAGAGCTGGGAATAGGAAGACGCACATAAGAAATGGACATAGGACATGAGAGCTGAGAATAGGAAGACGCACATAAGAACTGGACATAGGACATGAGAGCTGGGAATAGGGAGACGCACATAAGAACTGGACATAGGACATGAGAGCTGAGAATAGGAAGACGCACATAAGAACTGGACATAGGACATGAGAGCTGAGAATAGGAAGACGCACATAAGAACTGGACATAGGACATGAGAGCTGAGAATAGTGAGACGCACATAAGAACTGGACATAGGACAAGAGAGCTGAGAATAGTGAGACGCACATAAGAACTGGACATAGGACAAGAGAGCTGAGAATAGTGAGACGCACATAAGAACTGGACATAGGACATGAGAGCTGAGAATAGGGAGACGCACATAAGAACTGGACATAGGACAAGAGAGCTGAGAATAGGAAGACGCACATAAGAACTGGACATAGGACATGAGAGCTGGGAATAGGAAGATGCACATAAGAAATGGACATAGGACATGAGAGCTGAGAATAGGAAGACGCACATAAGAACTGGACATAGGACATGAGAGCTGGGAATAGGGAGACGCACATAAGAACTGGACATAGGACATGAGAGCTGAGAATAGGAAGACGCACATAAGAACTGGACATAGGACATGAGAGCTGAGAATAGGAAGACGCACATAAGAACTGGACATAGGACATGAGAGCTGAGAATAGTGAGACGCACATAAGAACTGGACATAGGACAAGAGAGCTGAGAATAGTGAGACGCACATAAGAACAGGACATAGGACAAGAGAGCTGAGAATAGTGAGACGCACATAAGAACTGGACATAGGACATGAGAGCTGAGAATAGGGAGACGCACATAAGAACTGGACATAGGACAAGAGAGCTGAGAATAGGAAGACGCACATAAGAACTGGACATAGGACATGAGAGCTGGGAATAGGAAGATGCACATAAGAAATGGACATAGGACAAGAGAGCTGAGAATAGGAAGACGCACATAAGAACTGGACATAGGACATGAGAGCTGAGAATAGGAAGACACACATAAGAACTGGACCTAGGACATGAGAGCTGAGAATAGGAAGACGCACATTAGAAATGGACATAGGACAAGAAAGCTGAGAATAGGAAGACGCACATAAGAAATGGACATAGGACATGAGAGCTGGGAATAGGAAGACGCACATAAGAACTGGACATAGGACAAGAAAGCTGAGAATAGGAAGACGCACATAAGAAATGGACATAGGACAAGAGAGCTGAGAATAGGAAGACGCACATAAGAACTGGACATAGGACAAGAGAGCTGAGAATAGGAAGACGCACATAAGAACTGGACGTAGGACAAGAGAGCTGAGAATAGGGAGACGCACATAAGAACTGGACATAGGACATGAGAGCTGAGAATAGGGAGACGCACATAAGAACTGGACGTAGGACAAGAGAGCTGAGAATAGGGAGACACACATAAGAACTGGACATAGGACATGAGAGCTGGGAATAGGGAGACGCACATAAGGACTGGACATAGGACATGAGAGCTGGGAATAGGGAGACGCACATAAGGACTGGACATAGGACATGAGAGCTGAGAATTATGAGACACACATAAGAACTGGACATAGGACATGAGAGCTCAGAATAGGGAGACACACATAAGAACTGGACATAGGACATGAGAGCTGGGAATAGGGAGACACACATAAGAACTGGACATAGGACATGAGAGCTGGGAATAGGGAGACGCACATAAGGACTGGACCTAAGACATGAGAGCTGGGAATAGGGAGACACACATAAGGACTGGACATAAGACATGAGAGCTGGGAATAGGGAGACGCACGTAAGAACTGGACATTGGACATGAAAGCTGGGAATAGGGAGACGCACATAAGAACTGGACATAGGACATGAGAGCTGGGAATAGGGAGACGCACATAAGAACTGGACATAGGACATGAGAGCTGGGAATAGGGAGACGCACATAAGGACTGGACATAAGACATGAGAGCTGGGAATAGGGAGACGCACGTAAGAACTGGACATTGGACATGAAAGCTGGGAATAGGGAGACGCACATAAGAACTGGACTTAGGACATGAGAGCTGGGAATAGGGAGACGCACATAAGAACTGGACATAGGACATGAGAGCTGGGAATAGGGAGACGCACATAAGGACTGGACATAAGACATGAGAGCTGGGAATAGGGAGACGCACGTAAGAACTGGACATTGGACATGGAAGCTGGGAATAGGGAGACCCACATAAGAACTGGACATAGGACATAAGAGCTGGGAATGGAACTGGACATAGGACATGAGAGCTGGGAATAGGGAGACGCACATAAGAACTGGACATAGGACATAAGAGCTGGGAATGGAACTGAACATAAGACATGAGAGCTGGGAATAGGGAGACACACATAAGAACTGGACATAGGACATAAGAGCTGGGAATGGAACTGGACATAGGACATGAGAGGTGGGAATAGGGAGACGCACATAAGAACTGGACATAGGACATAAGAGCTGGGAATGGAACTGGACATAAGAGCTGGGAATAGAACTGGACATAGGACAAGAGAGCTGGGAATAGGGAGATGCACAAAAGGACTGGACATAGGACATGAGAGCTGGGAATAGGGAGACACACATAAGAACTGGACATAGGACATGAGAGCTGGGAATAGGGAGACGCACATAAGAACTGGACATAGGACATGAGAGCTGGGAATAGGGAGACGCACATAGGAACTGGACATAGGACATGAGAGCTGGGAATAGGGAGACACACATAAGAACTGGACATAGGATATGAGAGCTGGGAATAGGGAGACGCACATAAGAACTGGACATAGGACATGAGAGCTGGGAATAGGGAGACGCACATAAGAACTGGACATAAGACATGAGAGCTGGGAAGTTCGCCAGCTCAGAGATACTGATCTGTTTGTAACATGAATACTGCTCTGTTTATAATACAGCTCACGCTGTTCTGTGTAATACAAATGAACACAATACTGTTCTCCAGATCACACTAAGTGGCATATTTATCATGGCAAAGAGCCATTACAATACAGTATCACTCATGCAAGCCTACAATCACAATTTAAGAAATCGCAGTCTTTACTACTGCTTTAAAATTTGACCTCAGAGGTGGCAAATTAAAAGCTCCCCAGACTGACCTGACCAGGGTGATTGACAAACCATGGTCTTGTACAATGAAAGATATGGACTGGGAATGATTTCCGCTCCTTGCAATCCCAGATGGACGGGTTCCCTGCATGTGAACTCTTCGGGGCCGATTTATCAATGTCTGGCGGACATGATCCGCTGGTGAACTGCTTGTGCAATGTCGCCCCCTGCAGATTTGCGGCCAATCAGCCGCTAGCAGAAGGTGTCCATCAACCCGATCGTACACGATCGGGTGGATTGATGTCTGGAGCCTCAGCGGCAGCGGACGTGTAAAGGAGCAGCGAACTTAAGAGGGTTATACGGCCCCATACGGGCCATGATAAATCGGTCCCTTTATCTGGAGATTGAAACATTTCTCCCTTTGGATCAATAAATTCACTCTTGAAAATGACAAATCTTATTGCACATTTCTTACTATGTAATCACTCCGGCTCAAAGGTATTATACTTCCTAAAATCAAATGTGAAAATACTGTTTATCTAACATACATACATAAAAAAAATCATAATGATCTTTTTTTGATATTTGACTCAACAACTAAAATATATTTCAGATTTCACAACTAAACTGTAACTATAACTGTTTTCATTAGGTTTTTGCTATGTATTCTAAGTAAGATAATACAATTTACACAAATATTTGTTTATTAAACAAATATATATTTTTTTAATGTTCTTGTATTATTTAATTTACATTATAACAGATTTCTTTCTGTAATGGAACTTTTGGATCAGAAAAGCAAATTAACACAAACACCTGTGCACATATATGACGTATAATGCAAATATATTTTACCTGACAGAATTCTGGAAGTGTAAAAAGGTTTCCTATTGTTTGGATTTTTAAGTAGAGTATACCTTCCTTTTAGTTATTGCTTACATCTATGCTTAATTGGTGCTAGATTACGAGTGGAGCGCTATTTAGCTCTTCCGCTTGAGCGTAAACTTCAATAGACGGGAGCTTTTTGCACATGGAGGGTAGCACTCGTATTACAAGTGGAGAGTTTGCGCGTAACTGAATCCTGTATGTATGTATTGGGTACTTGTAAAGCGAGGCTAATCACTCGTAAGGGTCTCAAGGCACTGCTCATTTTATCGACCTCGGAAGGATGAAAGGCTGAGTGGACCTTGCCGGGGATAGAACCTGCAACCCTTGGGTTGCTACAGAGCTCAGCCACAGTGCCTTAGCATGCTGAGCTATCTGTCCGGCTACAGATAGCTGATGCATGCTAACCAAATATCACAGCTCAAGGAAGAGAGCAGACACGACAGGAGTTATAGTTCACATTCCAATGTTCTTCCCATATAGAACAATTAAATTTTATTGTAAATATATATTTCTATATTTATCTGTTTATACCTTTACCTGTATATCTATTCCTATAGATATATAGGTATCTATATCTATTGTACATTAACATTATTTTATATATATATATATATATATATATATATATATATATATATATATATATATATATATATACTGTATAAATATATATTCATATAATAAAATTTAAAAAAAAAATCTAAGTGAATAACATAGGAATGAAAAATCGAGGTTCGCAATTAAGGTCTAATGCAGTGTCAGGTTAGCGCACATGAAGAATTGTTAATTTCAATGCGTGTTCTCAAAATATTGCATATAAAGTATTATAAAATATTAATATTATACAGTGCGTATTCACTATTAGTGTATAGATATTCCGTCATTATACTGCACCGCATATTTCTTAGAGTATACATACTCATCATAATTATACAGAGCAGTGTACTCATCAGGGTATAGTGTATAGAAACTCACATCATTAAACAACACAGTGTGCCCACTGCCAGGGTATAAATACTCTGTATCATTATAAAGTGCAGCATGCTCATTATCAGTGTGTGTGTGTGTGTATATAAATATATAGATATATCTACAAACACAGTGGCCTAGATTTAGAGTTCGGCGGTAGCCGTGAAAACCAGCGTTAGAGGCTCCTAACGCTGGTTTTGGCCGCCCGCTGGTATTTGGAGTCAGTGATTAAAGGGTCTAACGCTCACTTTTCAGCCGCGACTTTTCCATACCGCAGATCCCCTTACGTCAATTGCGTATCCTATCTTTTCAATGGGATCTTTATAACGCCGGTATTTAGAGTCGTTTCTGAAGTGAGCGTTAGACATCTAACGACAAAACTCCAGCCGCCGGAAAATAGCAGGAGTTAAGAGCTTTCTGGGCTAACGCCGGTTTATAAAGCTCTTAACTACTGTGCTCTAAAGTACACTAACACCCATAAACTACCTATGTACCCCTAAACCGAGCTCCCCCCACATCGCCGCCACTCGATTAAAATTTTTTAACCCCTAATCTGCCGACCGCCACCTACGTTATACTTATGTACCCCTAATTTGCTGCCCCTAACCCCGCCGACCCCTGTATTACATTTATTAACCCCTAACCTGCCCCCCACAACGTCGCCGCCAGCTACTTACAATAATTAACCCCTAATCTTCCGACCGCAAAGCGCCGCCACCTACGTTATCCTTATGTACCCCTAATCTGCTGCCCCTAACACCGCCGACCCCTATATTATATTTATTAACCCCTAATCTGCCCCCCTCAACGTCGCCGACACCTGCCTACACTTATTAACCCCTAATCTGCCGAGCGGACCTGAGCGCTACTATAATAAATGTATTAACCCCTAATCCGCCTCACTAACCCTATAATAAATAGTATTAACCCCTAATCTGCCCTCCCTAACATCGTCGACACCTAACTTCAATTATTAACCCCTAATCTGACGACCGGAGCTCACCGCTACTATAATAAATGGATTAACCCCTAAAGCTAAGTCTAACCCTAACTCTAACACCCCCCTAAGTTAAATATAATTTAAATCTAACGAAATAAATTAACTCTTATTAAATAAATTATTCCTATTTAAAGCTAAATACTTACCTGTAAAATACATCCTAATATAGCTACAATATAAATTATAATTATATTATAGCTATTTTAGGATTTATATTTATTTTACAGGCAACTTGGTAATTATTTTAACCAGGTACAATAGCTATTTAATAGTTACCTAGTTAAAATAATAACAAATTTACCTGTAAAATAAATCCTAACCTAAGATATAATTAAACCTAACACTACCCTATCAATAAATTAATTAAATAAACTACCTACAATTACCTACAATTAACCTAACACTACACTATCAATAAATTAATTAAACACAATTCCTACAAATAAATACAATTAAATAAACTAGCTAAAGTACAAAAAATAAAAAAGAACTAAGTTACAAAAAATAAAAAAATATTTACAAACATAAGAAAAATATTACAACAATTTTAAACTAATTACACCTACTCTAAGCCCCCTAATAAAATAACAAAGCCCCCCAAAATAAAAAATTCCCTACCCTATTCTATATTAAAAAAGGTAAAAGCTCTTTTACCTTACCAGCCCTGAACAGGGCCCTTTGCGGGGCATGCCCCAAGAATTTCAGCTCTTTTGCCTGTAAAAAAAAACATACAATACCCCCCCCAACATTACAACCCACCACCCACATACCCCTAATCTAACCCAAACCCCCCTTAAATAAACCTAACACTAAGCCCCTGAAGATCTTCCTACCTTGTCTTCACCATCCAGGTTCACCGATCCGTCCTGAAGAGCTCCTCCGATGTCCTGATCCAAGCCCAAGCGGGGGGGCTGAAGAGGTCCATGATCCGGTCAAAGTCTTCATCCAAGCGGGGCAGAAGAGGATCTTCCATCCGATTGAAGTCTTCATCCAGGCGGCATCTTCTATGGTCTTCCATCCGGAGCGAAGCGGCAGGATCCTGAAGACCTCCAGCGCGGAACATCCATCCGACCCGACGACTGAACGACGAATGACTGTTCCTTTAAGGGACGTCATCCAAGATGGCGTCCCTCGAATTCCGATTGGCTGATAGGATTCTATCAGCCAATCGGAATTAAGGTAGGAATTTTCTGATTGGCTGATGGAATCAGCCACTCAGAATCAAGTTCAATCCGATTGGCTGATCCAATCAGCCTATCAGATTGAGCTCGCATTCTATTGGCTGATCGGAACAGCCAATAGAATGCGAGCTCAATCTGATTGGCTGATTGGATCAGCCAATCGGATTGAACTTGATTCTGATTGGCTGATTCCATCAGCCAATCAGAAAATTCCTACCTTAATTCCGATTGGCTGATAGAATCCTATCAGCCAATCGGAATTCGAGGGACGCCATCTTGGATGACGTCCCTTAAAGGAACAGTCATTCGTCGTTCAGTCATCGGGCCGGATGGATGTTCCGCGCTGGAGGTCTTCAGGATCCTGCCGCTTCGCTCCGGATGGAAGACCATAGAAGATGCCGCCTGGATGAAGACTTCAATCGGATGGAAGATCCTCTTCTGCCCCGCTTGGATGAAGACTTTGACCGGATCATGGACCTCTTCAGCCCCCCGCTTGGGCTTGGATCAGGACATCGGAGGAGCTCTTCAGGACGGATCGGTGAACCTGGATGGTGAAGACAAGGTAGGAAGATCTTCAGGGGCTTAGTGTTAGGTTTATTTAAAGGGGGTTTGGGTTAGATTAGGGGTATGTGGGTGGTGGGTTGTAATGTTGGGGGGGGGTATTGTATGTTTTTTTTTTACAGGCAAAAGAGCTGAAATTCTTGGGGCCTTCCCCCGCAAAGGGCCCTGTTCAGGGCTGGTAAGGTAAAAGAGCTTTTACCTTTTTTAATTTAGAATAGGGTAGGGAATTTTTTATTTTGGGGGGCTTTGTTATTTTATTAGGGGGCTTAGAGTAGGTGTAATTAGTTTAAAATTGTTGTAATATTTTTCTTATGTTTGTAAATATTTTTTTATTTTTTGTAACTTAGTTCTTTTTTAATTTTTGTACTTTAGCTAGTTTATTTAATTGTATTTATTTGTAGGAATTGTGTTTAATTAATTTATTGATAGTGTAGTGTTAGGTTAATTGTAGGTAATTGTAGGTAGTTTATTTAATTAATTTATTGATAGGGTAGTGTTAGGTTTAATTATATCTTAGGTTAGGATTTATTTTACAGGTAAATTTGTTATTATTTTAACTAGGTAACTATTAAATAGCTATTGTACCTGGTTAAAATAATTACCAAGTTGCCTGTAAAATAAATATTAATCCTAAAATAGCTACAATGTAATTATAATTTATATTGTAGCTATATTAGGATGTATTTTACAGGTAAGTATTTAGCTTTAAATAGGAATAATTTATTTAATAAGAGTTAATTTATTTCGTTAGATTTAAATTATATTTAACTTAAGGGGGTGTTAGTGTTAGGGTTAGACTTAGCTTTAGGGGTTAATCCATTTATTATAGTAGCGGTGAGCTCCGGTCTTCAGATTAGGGGTTAATAATTGAAGTTAGGTGTCGGCGATGTTAGGGAGGGCAGATTAGGGGTTAATACTATTTATGATAGGGTTAGTGAGGCGGATTAGGGGTTAATAACTTTATTATAGTAGCGCTCAGGTCCGCTCGGCAGATTAGGGGTTAATAAGTGTAGGCAGGTGTCGGCGACGTTGTGGGGGGCAGATTAGGGGTTAATAAATATAATCTAGGGGTCGGCGGTGTTAGGGGCAGCAGATTAGGGGTACATAGGGATAACGTAGGTTGCGGCGGTTTACGGAGCGGCAGATTAGGGGTTAAAAAAAATATGCAGGGGTCAGCGATAGCGGGAGCGGCAGATTAGGGGTTAATAAGTGTAAGGTTAGGGGTGTTTAGACTCGGGGTACATGTTAGAGTGTTAGGTGCAGACGTAGGAAGTGTTTCCCCATAGGAAACAATGGGGCTGCGTTAGGAGCTGAACGCTGCTTTTTTGCAGGTGTTAGGTATTTTTTCAGCTCAAACAGCCCCATTGTTTTCTATGGGGGAATCGTGCACGAGCACGTTTTTGAGGCTGGCCGCGTCCGTAAGCAACTCTGGTATCGAGAGTTGCATTTGCGGTAAAAATGCTCTACGCTCCTTTTTTGGAGCCTAACGCAGCATTTGTTTGAACTCTCGATACCAGAGTTAAATTTATGGTGCGGCCAGAAAAAAGCCCGCAGAGCGTTAACAGCCCTTCTACCGCCAAACTCCAAATCTAGGCCAGTATATTTTGGGGGTAGGTCTGCTGCTGGTTTAATTTTTTTTTGGTTCTAAGACAGATGACAACCCTAAGCAAGATGCTTTCATGCCAGTGTTACAATTATCTTTACAATTCCTGCTAGTGTACACATACAGACTACAACGTCTGTGCCATTGTTCTCACATATCGTGGCACTTCCTTGCCAGTGGTTATAGACAGACATTTCATGCCAGTGTTTACTTATAGCATGTCTGCCAGCTCTTATAAATAACATGTCACTTTTTGGGCTCCATGGTTGTCTCAGGTTTGCCCTCTGCTTTTTTGTGATTGGATTACATATGTGATTAGGGTTAAGGGTGATGTCATTCCAGGCAGGCTATCTGTCACAGTGTCCCTTCCTATGCCTGGATCTAGCTATACATGTCATCTTCAGTCACCAATATAATATCTCTGTATAACAGGGGCACCCGGTCTTGGCCTGTAACTTCTGTGTGCCAGACAGAAGCTGTAATATTATTTGAGAGTGACCCTCGGGTCAGAGCGATTAAAGTCATATAGCTCTTTTTTGTTTTCTGATCTGAGTTTATTTATTTATCAGACCACAATCTGGTTTTGCTGAAGAAAGATGGTTTTGCAATATGGCATCTTTAACCCTTTACTGCCCTGCAAGTTTTCATGGTGCAGCAGTACTCTCCATTGCAAGGAGAGTATATTGTATTGTCACATACGCTACCCATTGCAAGGAGAGTATATTGTAGTGTCACGTACGCCACCCATTGCAAGGAGAGTATATTGTATTGTCACATACTCCACCCATTGCAAGGAGAGTATATTGTAGTGTCACATACTCCACCCATTGCAACGAGAGTATATTGTAGTGTCACATACTCCACCCATTGCAAGGACAGTATATTGTAGTGTCACATACTCCACCCATTGCAAGGAGAGTATATTGTAGTGTCACATACTCCACCCATTGCAAGGAGAGTATATTGTATTGTCACATACGCCATCAGCCAATCAGAATCAAGTTCAATCCGATTGGCTGATCCAATCAGCCTATCAGATTGAGCTCGCATTCTATTGGCTGATCGGAACAGCCAATAGAATGCGAGCTCAATCTAATTGGCTGATTGGATCAGCCAATCGGATTGAACTTGATTCTGATTGGCTGATTCCATCAGCCAATCAGAAAATTCCTACCTTAATTCCGATTGGCTGATAGAATCCTATCAGCCAATCGGAATTCGAGGGACGCCATCTTGGATGACGTCCCTTAAAGGAACAGTCATTCGTCGTTCAGTCATCGGGCCGGATGGATGTTCCGCGCTGGAGGTCTTCAGGATCCTGCCGCTTCGCTCCGGATGGAAGACCATAGAAGATGCCGCCTGGATGAAGACTTCAATCGGATGGAAGATCCTCTTCTGCCCCGCTTGGATGAAGACTTTGACCGGATCATGGACCTCTTCAGCCCCCCGCTTGGGCTTGGATCAGGACATCGGAGGAGCTCTTCAGGACGGATCGGTGAACCTGGATGGTGAAGACAAGGTAGGAAGATCTTCAGGGGCTTAGTGTTAGGTTTATTTAAAGGGGGTTTGGGTTAGATTAGGGGTATGTGGGTGGTGGGTTGTAATGTTGGGGGGGGGTATTGTATGTTTTTTTTTTACAGGCAAAAGAGCTGAAATTCTTGGGGCCTTCCCCCGCAAAGGGCCCTGTTCAGGGCTGGTAAGGTAAAAGAGCTTTTACCTTTTTTAATTTAGAATAGGGTAGGGAATTTTTTATTTTGGGGGGCTTTGTTATTTTATTAGGGGGCTTAGAGTAGGTGTAATTAGTTTAAAATTGTTGTAATATTTTTCTTATGTTTGTAAATATTTTTTTATTTTTTGTAACTTAGTTCTTTTTTAATTTTTGTACTTTAGCTAGTTTATTTAATTGTATTTATTTGTAGGAATTGTGTTTAATTAATTTATTGATAGTGTAGTGTTAGGTTAATTGTAGGTAATTGTAGGTAGTTTATTTAATTAATTTATTGATAGGGTAGTGTTAGGTTTAATTATATCTTAGGTTAGGATTTATTTTACAGGTAAATTTGTTATTATTTTAACTAGGTAACTATTAAATAGCTATTGTACCTGGTTAAAATAATTACCAAGTTGCCTGTAAAATAAATATTAATCCTAAAATAGCTACAATGTAATTATAATTTATATTGTAGCTATATTAGGATGTATTTTACAGGTAAGTATTTAGCTTTAAATAGGAATAATTTATTTAATAAGAGTTAATTTATTTCGTTAGATTTAAATTATATTTAACTTAAGGGGGTGTTAGTGTTAGGGTTAGACTTAGCTTTAGGGGTTAATCCATTTATTATAGTAGCGGTGAGCTCCGGTCTTCAGATTAGGGGTTAATAATTGAAGTTAGGTGTCGGCGATGTTAGGGAGGGCAGATTAGGGGTTAATACTATTTATGATAGGGTTAGTGAGGCGGATTAGGGGTTAATAACTTTATTATAGTAGCGCTCAGGTCCGCTCGGCAGATTAGGGGTTAATAAGTGTAGGCAGGTGTCGGCGACGTTGTGGGGGGCAGATTAGGGGTTAATAAATATAATCTAGGGGTCGGCGGTGTTAGGGGCAGCAGATTAGGGGTACATAGGGATAACGTAGGTTGCGGCGGTTTACGGAGCGGCAGATTAGGGGTTAAAAAAAATATGCAGGGGTCAGCGATAGCGGGAGCGGCAGATTAGGGGTTAATAAGTGTAAGGTTAGGGGTGTTTAGACTCGGGGTACATGTTAGAGTGTTAGGTGCAGACGTAGGAAGTGTTTCCCCATAGGAAACAATGGGGCTGCGTTAGGAGCTGAACGCTGCTTTTTTGCAGGTGTTAGGTATTTTTTCAGCTCAAACAGCCCCATTGTTTTCTATGGGGGAATCGTGCACGAGCACGTTTTTGAGGCTGGCCGCGTCCGTAAGCAACTCTGGTATCGAGAGTTGCATTTGCGGTAAAAATGCTCTACGCTCCTTTTTTGGAGCCTAACGCAGCATTTGTTTGAACTCTCGATACCAGAGTTAAATTTATGGTGCGGCCAGAAAAAAGCCCGCGGAGCGTTAACAGCCCTTCTACCGCCAAACTCCAAATCTAGGCCAGTATATTTTGGGGGTAGGTCTGCTGCTGGTTTAATTTTTTTTTGGTTCTAAGACAGATGACAACCCTAAGCAAGATGCTTTCATGCCAGTGTTACAATTATCTTTACAATTCCTGCTAGTGTACACATACAGACTACAACGTCTGTGCCATTGTTCTCACATATCGTGGCACTTCCTTGCCAGTGGTTATAGACAGACATTTCATGCCAGTGTTTACTTATAGCATGTCTGCCAGCTCTTATAAATAACATGTCACTTTTTGGGCTCCATGGTTGTCTCAGGTTTGCCCTCTGCTTTTTTGTGATTGGATTACATATGTGATTAGGGTTAAGGGTGATGTCATTCCAGGCAGGCTATCTGTCACAGTGTCCCTTCCTATGCCTGGATCTAGCTATACATGTCATCTTCAGTCACCAATATAATATCTCTGTATAACAGGGGCACCCGGTCTTGGCCTGTAACTTCTGTGTGCCAGACAGAAGCTGTAATATTATTTGAGAGTGACCCTCGGGTCAGAGCGATTAAAGTCATATAGCTCTTTTTTGTTTTCTGATCTGAGTTTATTTATTTATCAGACCACAATCTGGTTTTGCTGAAGAAAGATGGTTTTGCAATATGGCATCTTTAACCCTTTACTGCCCTGCAAGTTTTCATGGTGCAGCAGTAAACAGAATGTTTTGGTTTCCTGGTTAAAAATAACAGCTGTGTATTGTCAAATACGCCACCCATTGCAAGGAGAGTATATTGTATTGTCACATATGCCACCCATTGCAAGGAGAGTATATTGTATTGTCACATATGCCACCCATTGCAAGGAGAGTATATTGTATTGTCACATACGCCACCCATTGCAAGGAGAGTATATTGTATTGTCACATATGCCACCCATTGCAAGGAGAGTATATTGTATTGTCACATACGCTACCCATTGCAAGGAGAGTATATTGTAGTGTCACGTACGCCACCCATTGCAAGGAGAGTATATTGTATTGTCACATACTCCACCCATTGCAAGGAGAGTATATTGTAGTGTCACATACTCCACCCATTGCAACGAGAGTATATTGTAGTGTCACATACTCCACCCATTGCAAGGACAGTATATTGTAGTGTCACATACTCCACCCATTGCAAGGAGAGTATATTGTAGTGTCACATACTCCACCCATTGCAAGGAGAGTATATTGTATTGTCACATACGCCACCCATTGCAAGGAGAGTATATTGTAGTGTCACATACGCCACCCATTGCAAGGAGAGTATATTGTATTGTCACATACTCCACCCATTGCAAGGAGAGTATATTGTAGTGTCACATACTCCACCCATTGCAAGGAGAGTATATTGTATTGTCACATACGCCACCCATTGCAAGGAGAATATATTGTAGTGTCACATACTCCACCCATTGCAAGGAGAGTATATTGTAGTGTCACATACGCCACCCATTGCAAGGAGAGTATATTGTATTGTCACATACGCCACCCATTGCAAGGAGAGTATATTCTATTGTCACATATGCCACCCATTGCAAGGAGAGTATATTGTATTGTCACATACTCCACCCATTGCAAGGAGAGTATATTGTATTGTCACATACTCCACCCATTGCAAGGAGAGTATATTGTATTGTCACATACTCCACCCATTGCAAGGAGAGTATATTGTATTGTCACATACTCCACCCATTGCAAGGAGAGTATATTGTATTGTCACATACGCCACCCATTGCAAGGAGAGTATATTGTATTGTCACATACGCCACCCATTGCAAGGAGAGTATATTGTAGTGTCACATACTCCACCCAGTGCAAGGAGAGTATATTGTATTGTCACATACTCCACCCATTGCAAGGAGAGTATATTGTAGTGTCACATACTCCACCCATTGCAAGGAGAGTATATTGTAGTGTCACATACTCCACCCATTGCAAGGAGAGTATATTGTAGTGTCACATACTCCACCCATTGCAAGGAGAGTATATTGTATTGTCACATACTCCACCCATTGCAAGGAGAGTATATTGTAGTGTCACATACTCCACCCATTGCAAGGAGAGTATATTGTATTGTCACATACTCCACCCATTGCAAGGAGAGTATATTGTATTGTCACATACTAAACCCATTGCAAGGAGAGTATATTGTATTGTCACATACTCCACCCATTGCAAGGAGAGTATATTGTATTGTCACATACTCCACCCATTGCAAGGAGAGTATATTGTAGTGTCACATACTCCACCCATTGCAAGGAGAGTATATTGTAGTGTCACATACTCCACCCATTGCAAGGAGAGTATATTGTATTGTCACATACTCCACCCATTGCAAGGAGAGTATATTGTATTGTCACATACTCCACCCATTGCAAGGAGAGTATATTGTATTGTCACATACTCCACCCATTGCAAGGAGAGTATATTGTAGTGTCACATACTCCACCCATTGCAAGGAGAGTATATTGTAGTGTCACATACTCCACCCATTGCAAGGAGAGTATATTGTATTGTCACATACTCCACCCATTGCAAGGAGAGTATATTGTAGTGTCACATACTCCACCCATTGCAAGGAGAGTATATTGTAGTGTCACATACTCCACCCATTGCAAGGAGAGTATATTGTATTGTCACATATGCCACCCATTGCAAGGAGAGTATATTGTAGTGTCACATACTCCACCCATTGCAAGGAGAGTATATTGTATTGTCACATACTCCACCCATTGCAAGGAGAGTATATTGTAGTGTCACATACTCCACCCATTGCAAGGAGAGTATATTGTAGTGTCACATACTCCACCCATTGCAAGGAGAGTATATTGTAGTGTCACATACTCCACCCATTGCAAGGAGAGTATGTTGTATTGTCACATATGCCACCCATTGCAAGGAGAGTATATTGTATTGTCACATACTCCACCCATTGCAAGGAGAGTATATTGTAGTGTAAGCATTATGTGTGAAATTGTAGTTTAGGTAGGAATAGGTAGTAAAGATAGCTTACTCCACAAGTACCCCCTGTGTCATTTATATATAGTTCTGCTTTATAGTCTATAACCACCGCTGATGGCAGCTTATTCTTTATATAGCGATGCTGTTTCACTCCACCTATGTCTGTCACATGTTCTCACTGTCTAAGTTGCTGGAATATATTTATTAATGTGCGAGTGGACATGACGCAATGTAGCCTATCATGTCCGCCGCACATCGATAAATGCCGACAGCATACGACAAGTTATGGAGCTCGCTGGAAACAAGGGGCATCAAGCTCCGTACAGAGCTTGATAAATCGGCCCCTCTGTCTCTTTTTATTTTACGTGTTCCTCTGTCTGTCTCTCTCACACATACACCTCTCTGTCTCTCTTTGTCACACATACACCTCTCTGTCTCTCTTTGTCACACATACACCTCTCTGTCTCTCTCTTTGTCACACATACACCTCTCTGTCTCTCTTTGTCACACACAATCCTCTCTGTCTCTCTCTTTGTCACACATACACCTCTCTGTCTCTCTCTTTGTCACACATACACCTCTCTGTCTCTCTTTGTCACACATACACCTCTCTGTCTCTCTCTTTGTCACACATACACCTCTCTGTCTCTCTTTGTCACACACAATCCTCTCTGTCTCTCTCTTTGTCACACATACACCTCTCTGTCTCTCTCTTTGTCACACATACACCTCTCTGTCTCTCTTTGTCACACATACGCCTCTCTGTCTCTCTCTTTGTCACACATACACCTCTCTGTCTCTCTCTTTGTCACACATACACCTCTCTGTCTCTCTTTGTCACACATACTCCTCTCTGTCTCTCTCTTTGTCACACATACACCTCTCTGTCTCTCTCTTTGTCACACATACACCTCTCTGTCTCTCTTTGTCATACATACACCTCTCTGTCTCTCTTTGTCACACATACACCTCTCTGTCTCTCTTTGTCACACATACTCATCTCTCTCACTCTCTTTGTCACACACAATCCTCTCTGTCTCTTTCTTTGTCACACATACTCATCTCTCTCACTCTCTTTGTCACACACAATCCTCTCTGTCTCTCTCTTTGTCACACATACTCATCTCTCTCACTCTCTTTGTCACACACAATCCTCTCTGTCTTTCTCTTTGTCACACATACACCTCTTTGTCTCTCTCTTTGTCACACATACTCATCTCTCTCACTCTCTTTGTCACACACAATCCTCTCTGTCTCTCTCTTTGTCACACATACTCATCTCTCTCACTCTCTTTGTCACACACAATCCTCTCTGTCTCTCTCTTTGTCACACATACTCATCTCTCTCACTCTCTTTGTCACACATACTCCTCCCTGTCTCTCTCTTTGTCACACATACACCTCTCTGTCTCTCTTTTTGTCACACATACACCTCTCTGTCTCTCTCTTTGTCACACATACTCATCTCTCTTACTCTCTTTGTCACACATACTCATCCCTGTCTTTCTCACACATACTCTTCTCTCTTACTCTCTTTGTCACACATACTCCTCTCTGTATCTCTTTGTTACACATACTCCTTTCTGTCTCTTTGTCACACATACACCTCTCTGTCTCTTTGTCACACATACTCTTTTCTGTCTCTCTTTGTCACACATACTCCTCTTTGTGTCTCTCTGTGTCACAAATACTGCTCTCTGTGTCTCTCTCAGTGTCACACATACTCCTCTCTGTGTCACAAATACTGCTCTTTGTGTCTCTCTCCTTGTGACACATAATCCTCTCTGTGTATCTCTCTCTGTCACACATACTCCTCTCTGTGTCTCTCTCTTTGTCACACATACTCCTCTCTGTGTCTCTCTCTCTTTGTCACACATACTCCTCTCTGTCTGTGTCTTTGTCACACATTCTCTTCTCTGTCTCTCTTTGTCACACATACTCCTCTCTGTCTGTCTCTTTGTCACACATACTGCTCTCTGTCTGTCTCTTTGTCACACATACTCCTCTCTGTCTGTCTCTTTGTCACACATACTGCTCTCTGCCTCTCTTTGTCACACACATTCCTCTCTGTCTCTTTGTCACACATACTGCTCTCTGTCTCTCTTTGTCACACACATTCCTCTCTGTCTCTTTGTCACACATACTGCTCTCTGTGTCTCTCTCTTTGTCACACATACTCTTCTCTGTCTCTCTCTTTGTCACACATACTCTTCTCTGTGTCTTTCTGTTTGTCACACATACTCTTCTCTGTGTCTCTCTCTTTGTCACACATACTCTTCTCTGTGTTTCTCTCTTTGTCCCACATACTCTTCTCTGTGTCTCTCTCTTTGTCACACATACTCCTCTCTGTCTCTCTCTTTGTCACACATACTCCCCTCTGTCTCTCTCTTTGTCACACATACTCCTCTCTGTGTCTCTCTCTTTGTCACACATACTCCTCTCTGTCTCTCTCTTTGTCACACATACTCCTCTCTGTGTCTCTCTCTTTGTCACACATACTCCTCTCTGTGTCTCTCTCTTTGTCACACATACTCCTCTGTCTCTCTCTTTGTCACACATACTCCTCTCTGTCTCTCTCTTTGTCACATATACTCCTCTCTGTCTCTCTCTCTTTGTCACATATACTCCTCTCTGTCTCTCTCTCTTTGTCACACATACTCCTCTCTGTCTTTCTCTTTGTCACACATACTCCTCTCTGTCTCTCTCTTTGTCACACATACTCCTCTCTGTGTCTCTCTCTTTGTCACACATACTCCTCTCTGTCTCTCTCTTTGTCACACATACTCCTCTCTGTCTCTCTCTTTGTCACACATACTCCTCTCTGTCTCTCTCTCTTTGTCACACATACTCCTCTCTGTCTCTCTCTTTGTCACACATACTCCTCTCTGTCTCTCTCTTTGTCACACATACTCCTCTCTGTCTCTCTCTTTGTCACACATACTCTTCTCTATCTCTCTCTTTGTCACACATACTCCTCTCTGTCTCTCTCTCTTTGTCACACATACTCGTCTCTGTCTTTCTCTTTGTCACACACACTCCTCTATGTCTCTCTCTTTGTCACACATACTCCTCTCTGTCTCTCTCTTTGTCACACATACTCCTCTCTGTCTCTCTCTCTTTGTCACACATACTCCTCTCTGTCTCTCTCTTTGTCACACATACTCCTCTCTGTCTCTCTCTTTGTCACACATACTCCTCTCTGTCTCTCTCTTTGTCACACATACTCCTCTCTGTCTCTCTCTTTGTCACACATACTCCTCTCTGTCTCTCTCTCTTTGTCACATATCGTCCTCTATGTCTCTCTCTCTTTGTCACACATACTCCTCTCTGTCTCTCTCTTTGTCACACATACTCGTCTCTGTCTTTCTCTTTGTCACACATACTCCTCTATGTCTCTCTCTTTGTCACACATACTCCTCTCTGTCTCTCTCTTTGTCACACATACTCCTCTCTGTCTCTCTCTCTTTGTCACACATACTCCTCTCTGTCTCTCTCTTTGTCACACATACTCCTCTCTGTCTCTCTCTTTGTCACACATACTCTTCTCTGTCTCTCTCTTTGTCACACATACTCCTCTCTGTGTCTCTCTTTGTCACACATACTCCTCTCTGTCTCTCTCTCTTTGTCACACATACTCCTCTCTGTCTCTCTCTTTGTCACACATACTCCTCTCTGTCTCTCTCCTTGTCACACATACTCCTCTCTGTCTCTCTCTTTGTCACACATACTCCTCTCTGTCTCTCTCCTTGTCACACAAACTCCTCTCTGTCTCTGTCTTTGTCACACATACTCCTCTCTGTCTCTCTCTCTTTGTCACACATACTCCTCTCTGTCTCTCTCTTTGTCACACATACTCCTCTCTGTCTCTCTCTTTGTCACACATACTCTTCTCTGTCTCTCTCTTTGTCACACATACTCCTCTCTGTGTCTCTCTTTGTCACACATACTCCTCTCTGTCTCTCTCTTTGTCACACATACTCCTCTCTGTCTCTCTCTTTGTCACACATACTCCTCTCTGTCTCTCTCCTTGTCACACATATTCCTCTCTGTCTCTCTCTTTGTCACACATACTCCTCTCTGTCTCTCTCTTTGTCACACATACTCCTCTCTGTCTCTCTCTTTGTCACACATACTCCTCTCTGTCTCTCTCCTTGTCACACATACTCCTCTCTGTCTCTCTCTTTGTCACACATACTCCTCTCTGTCTCTCTCTTTGTCACACATACTCCTCTCTGTCTCTCTCTTTGTCACACATACTCCTCTCTGTCTCTCTCTTTGTCACACATACTCCTCTCTGTCTCTCTCTTTGTCACACATACTCCTCTCTGTCTCTCTCTTTGTCACACATACTCCTCTCTGTCTCTCTCTTTGTCACACATACTCCTCTCTGTCTCTCTCCTTGTCACACATATTCCTCTCTGTCTCTCTCTTTGTCACACATACTCCTCTCTGTCTCTCTCTTTGTCACACATACTCCTCTCTGTCTCTCTCTTTGTCACACATACTCCTCTCTGTCTCTCTCCTTGTCACACATACTCCTCTCTGTCTCTCTCTTTGTCACACATACTCCTCTCTGTCTCTCTCTTTGTCACACATACTCCTCTCTGTCTCTCTCTTTGTCACACATACTCCTCTCTGTCTCTCTCCTTGTCACACATACTCCTCTCTGTCTCTCTCTTTGTCACACATACTCCTCTCTGTCTCTCTCCTTGTCACATATACTCCTCTCTGTCTCTCTCTTTGTCACACATACTCCTCTCTGTGTCTCTCTTTGTCACACATACTCCTCTCTGTCTCTCTCCTTGTCACACATACTCCTCTCTGTCTCTCTCTTTGTCACACATACTCCTCTCTGTCTCTCTCCTTGTCACATATACTCCTCTCTGTCTCTCTCTTTGTCACACATACTCCTCTCTGTGTCTCTCTTTGTCACACATACTCCTCTCTGTCTCTCTCTTTGTCACACATACTCGTCTCTGTCTTTCTCTTTGTCACACATACTCCTCTATGTCTCTCTCTTTGTCACACATACTCCTCTCTGTCTCTCTCTTTGTCACACATACTCCTCTCTGTCTCTCTCTCTTTGTCACACATACTCCTCTCTGTCTCTCTCTTTGTCACACATACTCCTCTCTGTCTCTCTCTTTGTCACACATACTCTTCTCTGTCTCTCTCTTTGTCACACATACTCCTCTCTGTGTCTCTCTTTGTCACACATACTCCTCTCTGTCTCTCTCTCTTTGTCACACATACTCCTCTCTGTCTCTCTCTTTGTCACACATACTCCTCTCTGTCTCTCTCCTTGTCACACATACTCCTCTCTGTCTCTCTCTTTGTCACACATACTCCTCTCTGTCTCTCTCCTTGTCACACAAACTCCTCTCTGTCTCTGTCTTTGTCACACATACTCCTCTCTGTCTCTCTCTCTTTGTCACACATACTCCTCTCTGTCTCTCTCTTTGTCACACATACTCCTCTCTGTCTCTCTCTTTGTCACACATACTCCTCTCTGTCTCTCTCTTTGTCACACATACTCCTCTCTGTGTCTCTCTTTGTCACACATACTCCTCTCTGTCTCTCTCTTTGTCACACATACTCCTCTCTGTCTCTCTCTTTGTCACACATACTCCTCTCTGTCTCTCTCCTTGTCACACATATTCCTCTCTGTCTCTCTCTTTGTCACACATACTCCTCTCTGTCTCTCTCTTTGTCACACATACTCCTCTCTGTCTCTCTCTTTGTCACACATACTCCTCTCTGTCTCTCTCCTTGTCACACATACTCCTCTCTGTCTCTCTCTTTGTCACACATACTCCTCTCTGTCTCTCTCTTTGTCACACATACTCCTCTCTGTCTCTCTCTTTGTCACACATACTCCTCTCTGTCTCTCTCTTTGTCACACATACTCCTCTCTGTCTCTCTCTTTGTCACACATACTCCTCTCTGTCTCTCTCTTTGTCACACATACTCCTCTCTGTCTCTCTCCTTGTCACATATACTCCCTGTCTCTCTCCTTGTCACACATACTCCCTGTCTGTCTCTCCAGACTCTTTTCTGCTCTACTGATTTTTCACTTTAGGCTGTCAGCACACCAAGCTGGTTCATTCCTTTTGCAGGAGCCATAAGTGAGAGATAGCTGGCCTTTGAGATGTATCTGTGCAGTTAGGGACCATATGAGTGATAGCTCTGGTTGTAGCTAAGCAAACATAGAAATAGCTCTCTAAGACTGAAGTGAGAGATAGCTGTACGGTTAGTGTAGAATCAAAAACCTGAGCAGCTATAGGAGAGGGAGATTGGGCTGTGCAGTAGGAAATAGTGGTGCAGGTATTAAAGAGTGATAGATAGCTGTACAGTTAGAGTAGAATGAGAGAGCTGGGCAGTAAGGAGAGGAAGAGAGAACTGTGCTATTATAGAAGAGTGAGAGACAGCTGTGCAGTTATAGAAGAGGAAGAGACAGCTGTGCAGTTATAGAAGAGGATGAGACAGCTGTGCAGTTATAGAATAGAACAGACAGCTGTGCAGTTATAGAAGAGGAAGAGACAGCTGTGCAGTTATAGAAGAGGAAGAGACAGCTGTGCAGTTATAGAATAGAACAGACAGCTGTGCAGTTGTAGAAGAGGAAGAGACAGCTGTGCAGTTATAGAAGAGGAAGAGACAGCTGTGCAGTTATAGAAGAGGAAGAGACAGCTGTGCAGTTATAGAAGAGGAAGAGACATCTGTGCAGTTATAGAAGAGGAAGAGACATCTGTGCAGTTATAGAAGAGGAAGAGACAGCTGTGCAGTTATAGAATAGAACAGACAGCTGTGCAGTTATAGAAGAGGAAGAGACAGCTGTGCAGTTATAGAAGAGGAAGAGACAGCTGTGCAGTTATAGAATAGAACAGACAGCTGTGCAGTTATAGAAGAGGAAGAGACAGCTGTGCAGTTATAGAAGAGGAAGAGACAGCTGTGCAGTTATAGAATAGAACAGACAGCTGTGCAGTTGTAGAAGAGGAAGAGACAGCTGTGCAGTTATAGAAGAGGAAGAGACAGCTGTGCAGTTATAGAAGAGGAAGAGACAGCTGTGCAGTTATAGAAGAGGAAGAGACAGCTGTGCAGTTATAGAAGAGGAAGAGACAGCTGTGCAGTTATAGAAGAGGAAGAGACAGCTGTGCAGTTATAGAAGAGGAAGAGACATCTGTGTAGTTATAGAAGAGGAAGAGACATCTGTGCAGTTATAGAAGAGGAAGAGACAGCTGTGCAGTTATAGAAGAGGAAGAGACAGCTGTGCAGTTATAGAAGAGGAAGAGACAGCTGTGCAGTTATAGAAGAGGAAGAGACATCTGTGCAGTTATAGAAGAGGAAGAGACAGCTGTGCAGTTATAGAAGAGGAAGAGACATCTGTGCAGTTATAGAAGAGGAAGAGACATCTGTGCAGTTATAGAAGAGGAAGAGACAGCTGTGCAGTTATAGAAGAGGAAGAGACATCTGTGCAGTTATAGAAGAGGAAGAGACAGCTGTGCAGTTATAGAAGAGGAAGAGACATCTGTGCAGTTATAGAATAGAACAGACAGCTGTGCAGTTATAGAAGAGGAAGAGACATCTGTGCAGTTATAGAATAGAACAGACAGCTGTGCAGTTATAGAATAGTAACAGACAGCTGTGTAGTTATAGAAGAGGAAGAGACAGGTGTGCAGTTATAGAAGAGGAAGAGACATCTGTGCAGTTATAGAATAGTAACAGACAGCTGTGCAGTTGTAGACAGGGAGAGACAGCTGTGCAGTTATAGAATAGAACAGACAGCTGTGCAGTTGTAGACAGGGAGAGACAGCTGTGCAGTTATAGAAGAGGAAGAGACAGGTGTGCAGTTATATAATAGTAACAGACAGCTGTGCAGTTGTAGGCAGGGAGAGACATCTGTGCAGTTATAGAATAGAACAGACAGCTGTGCAGTTGTAGACAGGGAGAGACAGCTGTGCAATTATAGAAGAGGAAGAGACAGGTGTGCAGTTATGGAAGAGACATCTGTGCAGTTATAGAATAGTAACAGACAGCTGTGCAGTTGTAGGCAGGGAGAGACATCTGTGCAGTTATAGAAGAGGAAGAGACAGCTGTGCAGTTATAGAATAGTAACAGACAGCTGTGCAGTTGTAGGCAGGGAGAGACATCTGTGCAGTTATAGAATAGAACAGACAGCTGTGCAGTTGTAGACAGGGAGAGACAGCTGTGCAGTTATAGAAGAGGAAGAGACAGCTGTGCAGTTATAGAATAGTAACAGACAGCTGTGTAGTTATAGAAGAGGAAGAGACAGCTGTGCAGTTATATGCAGGGAGAGACAGCTGTGCAGTTACAGAAGAGCCAGAGACAGCTGTGCAGTTATAAGCTGTGCAGTTATAGAAGAGGAAGAGACAGTTGTTAAGTTAAAGAAAAGCCAGAGACAGCTGTGTAGTTATAAGAGAGGAAGAGACAGCTGTGCAGTTATAGAAGAAGAAGAGACAGCTGTGCAGTTATAATAGAGGAAGAGACAGCTGTGCAGTTATAAGAGAGGGAGAGGCAGCTGTGCAGTTATAAGAGGGGGGAGACAGCTGTGTAGTTATAGAAGGGAAAGAGACAGCTGTACAGTTATAAAAGAGGAAGAGACAGCTGTGCAATTATAGAAGAAGAAGAGACAGCAGTGCAGTTATAGGGGGAGAGACATCTGGGCACTTATAGAAGAGGAAGAGACAGCTGTGCAGTTGAAGGAGAGGAAGAGAAAGCTGTGTAGTTATAGGGGGGAGAGACAGCTGTGCACTTATAGAAAAGGAAGAGACAGCTGTGCAGTTATAGAAGAGGAAGAGACAGCTGTGCAGTTATAGGGGGGAGAGACAGCTGTGCAGTTATAGAATAAGAGACAACTGTGCCGTTATAGAAGAGGAAGAGACAGCCGTGCACTTATAAAAGAGGAAGAGACAGCTGTGCAGTTATAGAAGAGGAAGAGACAGCTGTGCAGTTATAGAAGAAGAGACAGCTGTGCCGTTATAGAAGGGGAAGAGACAGCCGTGCAGTTATAAGGGAGTGAGAGAGAACTGTGCAGTGAGTGTTGAGACAGACATTTATTAATGCAGGAGAGAGATGACTTTGTACATCAGGACAATACTGAGGCACCTGTATTCAGTCATTATACACTTTCTGACTACAAATATTCATTAGGAGAGGAGAACCCATGAAGTGCAGCTGTGAATAACTTGTGATAAACAGCAAACTCAGACAGGATTATACTTTGTTGATTAGTGATCTGTTTGGGGTATTATCTGCTGCCCGCAGGAAATAATTAGTGGCCGGTCACTGCCCTGAAGCCCCATCACCTCTGCAGAGCAAAGACCGACTGCAGGTGCCAGAGCTCATCAGCAATGTATTTATAGGACCCTGCTCCAGCCCTATCAGGGATCCCCTAATGATGAGGGGTGCAGCGTGGGAGGGGTGGTTCTGTGACTCAGGATGTCTCTGTGACATTAACAGCTGTGCTTTAACAATAGCAGTTTTCTTTGCTGTTGAATATGACAAATCAAGATATGGAGATTAGATCCTGTGCATATTTCTTTTCTTAATAAAAATGCACCAACTATGCACAATTTGTCAGTTTCAAGGATTGGAAAGTCAACATTAAACTTTCATGAAATAGATAGAGAATGTCATTTTAAGACACTTTTAATTTAACATCCGTTATCATATTTGCTTTGTTCTCTTGGTATCCTTTGTTGAAAAGTATATGTACATATGCTCAGCAGCAGTGCACTATTGGCAGCTGGCTGGTGATTGCTACACACATATGCCCCTTGTCATTGGCTCACCAGATGTGTTCAGTAAGCTCACACTACTGCAATGCTTCTCTTGAGCTGACTTTAACTATGTGTTTAAGCCCTTTGCAGGGGTTGATCACAATCCTTTAGAGAAATGTATAAATAATTTATCTACAGAAATCCACTTTTTTCTGTTCTAAATGATTGTGATTTACCCCATAGTTATATGAAAGGAACAGGGCAATCATAAAATGCTCTAACATATTGCAATTCATTTTCTTTATAATGGGGTTTAACAGCATTGGTGAATATTAAAAGGGATGTTAAATGCAATTCAACATTTTTCTTTCATGATTCAGATAGAGAACACAATTTGAAACAATTTTCCAATTTGCTTCAATTATCTAATTTGCTTCATTCTTTTGGTATCCTTTGTTGAAGAAACAGCAGTGCACTGTGTGAGCCAATCAATGAGCAGCCACCAATCAACAGCTCCTGAGCCTACCTAGGTATCATTTTCAACAAGAGAACAAAACAAATTAGATAACATAAGTAAATTGGACAGTTGTTTAAAATCACATGCTCTGTCTGAACCATGAAAAAAGGGTTTCAGACCTTTAACCCCAACCTTAAACTCGCCCATAAAAAGTTCAGTTGAAAGAAAATAAAACATTGGAACCATGAAACATTCTACACAGTGATTAGTTAGATCAGAGCATAAGTTCATTCTAAGGAATTCTAAGAAGCTTTTCAAGGAGTGTATCTATAAACTGCCCTTGATTTGCAAAACATAAATTTCACTATTAAAACAGCCATGATTTTATTTGATATTGTTACTGATATAACAGATATGTTGCTGATATATTCTATGCAAATAAAATAAGATACTTTGATATTCTGTGAAATCTCTTGCATGGTACTTGTTGCTGCAGCACATCTGTGGGGCGCGATCACATATATAGTGCAGGTTTCGGCGCAAGCGTGGGAACCTGTGCCGGCCGTAATTTCACCTTGCACATCGGGGTATTACATATACTGCGCCGTTAGATGCTAAACTGGCGTAAGTAGGACAAACTGGCGATCTTCTGAAATGTGCGCAAATACACATTTCAGTCGTCGTAAGTAACTTACGCCAGTATTTTGTCCACGGAAAGTGTCAATAAAGAGTAGTTTTATGCAAATTAGGCTAAAACTCGTAAAAATTAACCGTGATTTCAAATATAAATGCAACACATAATTACGCTATTCAAAATTCATATATAAACCCATGTGTTTTAAGGCTGCAGGTGAGAGGTTGTGGTGTCTGTGATTGGTTTGACACAATTGCAAAGAGGCAGCCATTAAGAAGGTGTTAGAAATTATCATATGAGCTATCCTAGGTTTTGCTTTCAACTAAGAGTACCAAGAGAACAAAGCAAGTGTTAGAATTAAATCTGAAAGTAGTTTGAAATAACATGCCCTATTTAAAACAAGAAGGTTTTCTTTGGACTTGACTGTCCCTTTATATCTATAAGCTCAGAGCAAGACGGCTGATCAGGATCCAGCAGCCGTGGTTCCCTTTTTCTTTGTTGCCACTCCTCCACGGTCGAGCTCCATGAATCCCAGAGGGCTGCACCCCAGATCTGTATGCCCTTGGCACGCTGCTTAACAAGATCTAGCAGCCTCTTGTATTCCTTGACCAGTGCCTCTTCCTGATCAATTATAAAATCCAGATCGTCTAGTAGCCAGGATTCCTACAAGAGATCCAGTAGTTCCTCTTGGAGCACAGAGATATCCTCCAGACCCTGGTCCATCTCGCTCCCAAGCTGTGGGTCCTCTGTCCTTTTTGTAAATAGCAATCCAGGGCTGCCGAAGCCAAAGCTCTCTGTGGGGGAACCATCCTCCAGCCATGGCTGCGCTTGCATAGCGAGCCATTGGAGGGCCCGATAGCCATCTCCACCCACATCTCTAGCTGGATCAGTCTATGTAGAACAGATAGCCATTCCTTCTTTGGCTGTTCTCCCAGTAAAGGCACTCTCACAGTCCGCCGAACCTGGAACCTTGTGTCATTCGTGGGGAGGACCTTTCCATTGTCCCGCTCCTGTTGAAGAGCCTCCCACCAGAGGTCCCGGCGAATCACGTCCCTCTGTTCCAGCACGTCCTGTTGGTAAATAGGACCGTCCAGCTGGGCCAGCGCCTCCTGTACTCTACATAGGAACTCTGCCTCCATATTTACTGGCTACTGTGACGCTTCTCCTCTGTCAGCAGGAACCTTGTAAAAGAAGCAAATCCCACCGCTGCCACCAATGTGACGGATACCCTGGCTGGGTAGCTTCGCCAAACGGGTCCTGCTTCCTCCCTGCCGACTGCAGCTATGTAGCTGGCAAGTGACCACAGCCTGTAGCCACCCCTGATGCCCGACAGCACAAGTACTCAGGGTCCCACCCTGTGGCAGACTCCAGCTACCCAGACTAGGTAGCTCTGCCAGAGTGTCCTTCCTCTGCCTGGAAAAGGCTGTTATGTAGCCCAGGAAAGTGATTCTAGCAGGAGCCCACCTAAATGACTAGACAGACTAGCAGTCAGGTGAAATAAGAACTAACTTTATTGGGACAAACACACATCTTTTATACACACACACATCTTGATAAAACAGGGAGGCAATGGCACAGTTTTCCCGCCATTCCCGCCTTTCCAAACTGACTGGCGCCTCCATAGCAACCATAGCCCCATAGAATCCCAGGACACAGGGATGACGGTTTTGAGGTGATCCCAGGGTGTCATTTGAAATCTCTCAGTCCCCAGATGCTGCAGTCCAAAAAGCGGCGTGATTCGTTATTGGGGACCGGAGATACAGCCGTTGAAGTTATGGGGGTAGTGGTGTCCATGGTGGGGCACATGGCTGCTGGAGCGACCAGGGGTAAAGTTATCGGGTGTCCTGTGGCTGACCGGGAGTTCCAGGAGCCTGGACAGCCTGAGAGGGGTTAGGCGGGTGTCCGTTGTTAGGCGACCGACCGGGAGTTCCAGGAGCCCAGCCAGCCTAGGAGGGTTTTACAGGTCATAGACCAGCTCTTCTCTAAACAAGTTTGAAACACAAAAGCATGCAAACAAAAGCTTCCAGAGATTGTGGTTGCTCTGATGAGCCCAGAACCACTGAGAAACAATAGGGGTGAGGTTGTAGGGGGTGGGGGGTAGCCTTATCTGTCTGGTATCCGTAATAGCTGATTGTTTTTTAAAGTTGCTATCTCTCCTACTCAAGCACTGAATAATTTTATTGCATTATTACTATTTTTTACAATTTACGGAATTCTCATCATCTGAGTTATAGGAAGACGACTAAAGACTTTGATATGCTTATTATACTTATTGCCAGATACATACTGCTTTAAATAAAAGTCTGACACTGACAAAGTATGAGGTGCAGTAAAAAAAAAATGTTGAGGGGGGATGAGGGAGAGGGGATCCAAGTGGGTGGGGGATCAGAGGGTAGGAAAAGGTTCTTGGAGGGAGAGGTGGGTAAATGAGGGAGGGGGGAGGGAGTTGGGCAGCTGCATATCTGGCCTTAAGAAAGAGTGTGTGCTCAAGATAAAAGTGCACAATGCCTCCTAAGAGGTATATTTATTTTCTTATACATTTTGGCACATGTACACGGGCTTTAACACTAGTCTAATTAATAAACAAATAACTGCAAAAAGTGTGAGGGGGGGGGGGGGGGCAAAGATTTATTTTTTGTGACAGTTTTGAAATATGTTCTGTCCCTAGTATTTTTTTAGAGCAGATAGCTCAGGCATTACAACTACAGTGCAAGATTATTGTCTATCTATGCCATACTTTCAGGTGTGGTAGGAATCACAAAACACTGCGTATAATGTTATGTTTTATCTGCTGTACAAAGAGGGAAGAACGCTATTTGGTGTTGTCAGTGATAGAGTCTTGCGGTGCACATGCGTTGGTTTTTGACTGCAGGGGTTGCATTCCTGTTCTCATGTGTACAAAATCCTATAATATCTCTTTAGTTCTGAGGGTTTATCTTGAGTGGTAGAAATATAAAAAAAATGACACAAAGGATATCTACAAGAGAGAATACTTTAGCTTCCTCAGTTCACAGCTTGCACAGTTGCTCTGTATTATTTTTTGGCTCATATACAAGCTGTTAGGTTCTGATCTTTGCTTTTATGTGGGGTGATAGGGAATCATCTTTCATGTGCACTGTACAGAGATGATCTGTGTCTCCTGCTGGTGTCTTCATGAAAGATTCTTCATTTGTCCAGTAAACGAGGCGTGAGATGTAGTGTCACAAGCTCAGTGACCCTCACAGTGGCAGCTGATAATTTACTCAGACAACTAAGTGCAGGACAATGAGTTCCAGACTATGGACTAACTTTACTAGTCTTGGAGTTATGACCACAGTTTTTAGTAGGCATAGTAGGTAGTAGGTAACCATACCATGCCCTAGATCACCACCTGCCAAGGAAGGGCAAGTCATGAAACTTAGTATACACTTATCTTAACTTTTTGTGCACTGCACAATTGGATGAAACTGCAGCCAATTAGCAATTGTACTGGGTAATATGTAGGCTCCTCTTAGGAAAATAGTAAAATTGAATGACAACAGGGAGGGATCATGCCAGCAGGAATACTATTGGTTTAAAATATTATCTAATCTAGTAGATCAGTTTTCACCAATGAACGCATAACCTCCCAGTATTCTGATGGAGTTACCGGACCTGGGTGCAGAGTCAGGATGGTCTATTGCAGTGACTAGACAGCATGGTGTGAAGTAAGAATGGCCCAGGCAAGTGGCGGGGTTGGTATTGGACAGTCATGGTGGCACATGGCCATAACCGAGCAGTTAAGTGGTGAAGTTGGCATATCTTGGCTTTTCACTGTTTTTTTTTTATGGGACCAAATTGTGTTAAAGGGACATGAAACTCAAACACTGTCTTTCATGATTTAGATTATACAATATTAAACAACTTTCTAATTTACTTCTATCGTCAATGTTTCTTTGTGTATGACGAATTGTGGCTGTGAGATTGTTAGTACCATTATGTGTCATTTAAAAAAAAAAAAACAAGTAGTGAAAATATAACAGAAGTTTGTTTTGCTGTGAATCTAAATAACAGGTTTACAGAAGGAATAAACAAAATAACTATTGTTGGGGGAACTAAACAGGTTTGGAAATGAAGCAAAACTAAATAATTAATATGTACAGTAGATATTGACCATAACTCATTTCTTGATGGCCACAGAAGACTGCATCCCTCCCTGGCTATGACGGGGTTAATCAGACGCCTTTATTAACCTATAGTCATGCCGGATGATGCTAGGATATAATGACTGTCACCTACAAGAACATTACAAATAGTCACTGCAATTATATGTGATTTCATCCCTTTGTGAAAGACTTTTGTTTGTCTATAAGTTGTACAATCATCTTCATCATGCTGTATGGCAGAGAGCGTCGGCGCCGTGCAACTGGATGATTTCCTCTGACTCATTGCTCCACTCATATTGTTTCTGCAATTTCATGCAGATGACTTTAAATTTACAAAGAGCTAAGTTTTTGTTTTATCACGACTTGCTGCAAGCTGTGACTTCAGTTCCCTTCTATAGAGATACAGTTAGTAGCATCTGCACTACTGGCACATCAGTGATATACAGAGCTTTATGTAACCATTGCAGCCATCTCATAAAACCAAAACCGGCCCTAATATGTTTGCTAACCCTCTCACCTAGAAAACATTTCTATTATCTAGTATTTAATTCACACTCCGCCACACTACGCTCCTTTCAAACCTGTGTTTTTTGGCATCTACCAAGCTCTAAGATACACCAATTTTCCTGAATATTGCTATTTACTAAGCACATTCCAGATTTTTGTCTTTCTGGCCATTGGTATAATTGTTCCAGGTGTTTGTCCCACATCATAAATTCATATCTGACCTCAGATCAGACCCCTGGTCCTGCAGCCCCTCTGTTATCTGCATATTCACATCTGACTTCAGATCAGACCCCTGGTCCTGCAGCCCCTCTGTTATCTGCATAATCATATCTGACCTCAGATCAGAGCCCTGGTCCTGCAGCCCCTCTGTTATCTGCATAATCATATCTGACCTCAGATCAGACCCCTGGTCCTACAGCCCCTCTGTTATCTGCATAATCATATCTGACCTCAGATCAGACCCCTGGTCCTGCAGCCCCTCTGTTATCTGCATATTCACATCTGACCCCTGGTCCTGCAGCCCCTCTGTTATCTGCATAATCATATCTGACCTCAGATCAGCGCCTGGTCCTGCAGCCCCTCTGTTATTTGCATATTCACATCTGACCTCAGATCAGACCCCTGATCCTGCAGCCCCTCTGTTATCTGCATAATCATATCTGACCTCAGATCAGACCCCTGGTCCTGCAGCCCCTCTGTTATCTGCATAATCATATCTGACCTCAGATCAGACCCCTGGTCCTGCAGCCCCTCTGTTATCTGCATATTCACATCTGACTTCAGATCAGACCCCTGGTCCTGCAGCCCCTCTGTTATCTGCATAATCATATCTGACCTCAGATCAGACCCCTGGTCCTGCAGCCCCTCTGTTATCTGCATATTCACATCTGACCTCAGATCAGATGCCTGGTCCTGCAGCCCCTCTGTTACCCACATACTTATATCTGACCTCAGATCAGACGCCTGGTCCTGCAGCCCCTCTGTTATCTGCATAATCATATCTGACCTCAGATTAGACCCCTGGTCCCGCAGCCCCTCTGTTATCTGCATAATCATATCTGACATCCGATCAGACCCTTGATCATGCAGCCCCTCTGTTATCTGCCTATTCACATCTTTTCTCAGATCAGACCCCTGGTCCTGCAGCCCCTCTGTTATCTGCATGTATTTACATCTGACCTTGAATCAAACACTTGATCATGCAGCCCCTCTGTTATCTGCCTATTTACATCTGACCTCAGATCAGGCCCCTGGTCCTGCAGCCCCTCTGTTATCTGCATATTTACATCTGACCTCAGATCAGACCCCTGGTCCTGCAGCCCCTCTGTTATCTGCATATTCACATCTGACTTCAGATCATACCCCTGGTCCTCCAGCCTCTCTGTTACCTGCATATTCACATCTGACCTCAGATCAGTCCCTGGTCTTGCAGCCCCTCTGTTATCTGCATGTATTTACATCTGACCTTGGATCAGACCCTTGATCATGCAGCCCCTCTGTTATTTGCCTATTCACATCTGACCTCAGATTAGAGCCCTGGTCCTGCAGCCCCTCTGTTATCTGCCTATTTACATCTGACCTCAGATCAGACCCCTGGTCCTGCAGCCCCTCTGTTATCTGCAGATTCACATCTGACTTTAGATCAGACCCCTGGTCCTCCAGCCTCTCTGTTACCTGCATATTCACATCTGACCTCAGATCAGCCCCTGGTCCTGCAGCCCCTCTGTTATCTGCATGTATTTACATCTGACCTTGGATCAGACCCTTGATCATGCAGCCCCTCTGTTATCTGCCTATTCACATCTGACCTCAGATTAGAGCCCTGGTCCTGCAGCCCCTCTGTTATCTGCCTATTCACATCTTTTCTCAGATAAGCCCCTGGTACTGCAGCCCCTCTGTTATCTGCCTATTCACAGTTGACCTCAGATCAGACCCCTGGTCCTGCAGCCCCTCTGTTATCTGCCTATTTACATCTGACCTCAGATCAGAACCCTGGTCCTGCAGCCCCTCTGTTATCTGCCTATTTACATCTGACCTCAGATCAGCCCCTGGTACTGCAGCCCCACTGCTATCTGCCTATTCACAGCTGACCTCAGATCAGAACCCTGGTCCTGCAGCCTCTTATCCACATATGACCTCAAATCAGACCTCTGATTCTGGTCTGTTACTCCCCTATCCACCAATGATGCCAGGGTGTCATGGTTTTCTGAGCGCTGACTTGAGCCATCATTCTTCCATTTCCGTGAAACTTTCCTTTTACATCTAGAAGACGCAGCACAGCCCTACAAAATAAATTATGTCTCTTGCTATACATAGTAGGCTCATCAGATCTCTAGTGCTGAATCCTCCTTTTCTTGCAGTATCAAGAAGACCAACTTCAGTAGAATTAGCAAAATGAGCTGAAGTCTTCAGTAACAATATCATTAGTCATTATCATCTGTCATGAAAGCTTTAGAATGGTGACAGCGAAATGCCAGAGAAAAGGCTTCACCGGAAACAGCAGTTATAAAGCAACGGTATAAAGACCGCTGCTCCATAACTTGTCCGCTGCCTCTGTACGATCGGGCTGATTGACACCCCCTGCTAGCGGTTGATTGGCCGCAAATCTGCAGGGGGCGGCATTGGATGTGTAATGATAAATGCCGACAGCATATGCTGTCGACATTCAGCAATATCTGTCGGACATGATTACGCTACAGCGTATCATGTCGGACAGACATAGGTAAATCTACCCAATAGTCTGAGGTCACTGCTGGATCAAGTGTGGACCTGCTTCATAATGAGAATCCCCTCTCCTTCCACCACTCTATGTGCTTGTGAGATGACAGGATCTCCCTGATTCCTTCAGTGATTGAATCTGCTATAAAAACCATCCCATCCCTCCCTGCAGCTTCAGAGATGAAGACTTATATGTCTAAAAGGGATTGTGTCAAGTGTAGCTGTAATACCCCCCACTGTGTCATATCTCTTCACTCCTCCATTATTGCTTCACTGCTCACATTAGAGCTTTTGATCGCTGCTCTTGTAAGTCATAATATAATGATCTTCTTGCTGACATCCAATACAAAATTCATTTATCTCTCCTCCTATCTATAATGCAGCTTGTCTGTATAGCTAACGAAAGACAATGGAATCCAGCCTCTCATCCAAAATAATAAAACTTATTTATTGTTTCCACATCATGGGAAAAAAAGACAACATTTCAAACCCTATGTTGGGCTCTTAGTCATGTTTAGACTTGTTCTGCGCAATAAGGTATGCCAGGCAGCAAGTCTGAAATGGTCAATCACGAGTCTTAAAGGGCACTCGGGTCACGACACAACCTGAAAGTCATAACCAGTTGAAGAACCCACCATTAACCATTTCATTCTCCTTACTGTTGGTCAAGAGTGTCCAACATTGATCACTTTGAAATTGTGTAAGTGAAAAAAGAATATATAATTATATATATCTTCAAATAACCACTGCTTATAGTCGCACAATCATAATTACACACACTAGCCCATAATCATTTGCATAGAATCTACACATAAAGGGCAGGGGCTGTTTGCAGATAAGAGGATCTCTCTGTGTGTTGTAAATGAAAAGTGTTAGATAAATATTAAGAGTAGGGATACTATAGTTAAAAACATTGGATGTTTAAAGGGACAGTCTACTCAAAAAATGTTATTGTTTAAATAGATAGATAATCCCTTTTTTACCCATTCCCCAGTTTTATATTAATACACTTTTTACCTCTGCAAGGTTTCTATGTCTCTGCAGGCAGCCCCCTTATCTTAGGGCTATTTATTATCTATTGACTTGCATTTAGCCAATTACTGCTGTGTTGTGCACAACTCCACGGTAGAGAGCACAATGTTATCTATATGGCTCACATGAATTAGCAGTCTCTTTTTGTGAAAAGCTAATAAAAAAGCATCTGAGAAGAGGCTGTCTGTAGTGTCTTAGAAACAGGCAGAAATTTAGAGGTTTAAAAGGTATATTAATATAACAATGTTAGTTGTGCAAAGCTGAGGAATGGGTAGTAAAGGTGTTATCTAGACTGGCCCTTTAAAAACTAATTTCCAGAGAGCCAGAGAGATAAAGCACTACAGTGCTGGGACTCGTTTGCCTACATTGGAAGAAAGTTCCAAGGTAAAAAAATGAATAGTGGGATTTCAATGATGGGACCTGGTCGGAGAGAGTGCCTATTACGTTAACAGCGCTAAAGCCCAGTGAAGTTAGGGCGGCATAAAACATCCTAACGGCGGGAAGGGATTAAAATTGCTTGTTCTGCCTGAATCAAGAAAGTTTAATTTGGACTTCCATGTTCCTTTAAAGGAATAGAAAGGTTAAAATATAAGGCTGGATTTATGAAGCAGCGGATGCTGTTTCGGGAGTTCTAGCATTTCAGGCTTGAAATCATCCTGATACACTGCGATCAGGATGATTGACAGCCCCTGCTAGCGGCCGATTGGCCACTAGTGAGCAGGGGGCGTCATTGCATAAGCATTTCATTAGAAATGCTTGATTTGCTATAGCCAATCAGGTCTGCTCGACATTTACTAAATTTACCTAGAAGTTTACATAGGTGCATTTCAATTTGAAATATAAGCATTTTTGCAATATACAGGTAGCCCTCAGTTTACGCCAGGGTTAGGTTCCAGAAGGAATGGTTGTAAATCGAAACCGTTGTAAATTGAAACCCAGTTTATAATGTAAGTCAATGGGAAGTGTGGGAGTTAGGTTCCAAGTCCCTCTCAAAATTGTCATAAGTAACACCTAATACATTATTTTTAAAGCTTTGAAATGAAGACTTTAAATGCTAAACAGCATTATATACCTAATTAAATAATAACACAACACAGGATATATAATTCAACCAAGTTAAATGAACAAAAACATTTGTTTAACAGCATTATAAACCTAATTTAAAAAAATCACACAACAGACTTTACTTGCATTTTTTTGCAAACAGTTCTTTCTATGCATTCCAATATGGACTGATTTATAGACAGGAAGATCTTGTTCCTTTGAAAGCTGCTCGATAGCTCAAGTCTAGCTAGCCACACTGATTAATTTCAGCCTGCTTGTGTGCTTGGCTTGCATATCTTTGCTGCAACACAAGAGGACAGCTCCACCTACTGGCTATTTTAATCAATGCACTGCTTCTCAGTGCTTCTCAATAGCAGTCACATGACTGAAAAAAAAAAGGTTGTTATTCGATTGGCCACTAGTGAGCAGGGGGCGTCATTGCATAAGCATTTCATTAGAAATGCTTGATTTGCTATAGCCAATCAGGTCTGCTCGACATTTACTAAATTTACCTGGAAGTTTACATAGGTGCATTTCAATTTGAAATATAAGCATTTTTGCAATATACAGGTAGCCCTCAGTTTACGCCGGGGTTAGGTTCCAGAAGGAATGGTTGTAAATCGAAACCGTTGTAAATTGAAACCCAGTTTATAATGTAAGTCAATGGGAAGTGTGGGAGTTAGGTTCCAAGTCCCTCTCAAAATTGTCATAAGTAACACCTAATACATTATTTTTAAAGCTTTGAAATGAAGACTTTAAATGCTAAACAGCATTATATACCTAATTAAATAATAACACAACACAGGATATATAATTCAACCAAGTTAAATGAACAAAAACATTTGTTTAACAGCATTATAAACCTAATTTAAAAAAATCACACAACACAGACTTTACTTGCATTTTTTTGCAAACAGTTCTTTCTATGCATTCCAATATGGACTGGTTTATAGACAGGAAGATCTTGTTCCTTTGAAAGCTGCTCGATAGCTCAAGTCTAGCTAGCCACACTGATTAATTTCAGCCTGCTTGTGTGCTTGACTTGCATATCTTTGCTGCAACACAAGAGGACAGCTCCACCTACTGGCTATTTTAATCAATGCACTGCTTCTCAATAGCAGTCACATGACTGAAAAAAAAAAGGTTGTTATTCTGAAACGGCGCAAATTGAACCGTTGTAAACCGAGGGCCACCTGTACTTTAATTAGCAAAACTGCTTCTAGTACAAGTTATTACTGTTTTTCAGTGGAATACTCACATATGCTCTAAGGGCCCATGCACCAGTATTGAAACACTAGGCCTGCTCAGAGAGTCAACAGTGGCTTGAATGACACAAATGATGTCTTCTGAAGCAATACACACCACCGCCACCTCTCTAAGCAGGCATGGAGTTTGAAGAATGGTGCACGGCCCTCACAACATATGTAAGTATGCCACAGAAAAGCAGTAATAACTTTTACTAGAAGCATAAAGTATATTGCAAACATGCTTATAATTCATATTGAAATGCACCCATGCACATTTCATTTTTGACCTTTCTTTCCCTTTAAATGACATATACATGTTTTCAAATATTAGGTAAACAATCCCGAAATGCCGTTTTGTCCTCTTATTTGAAAAGGTTTAAACACCCTCAGTTTAGAGGAGGTTATTTGCTGTCTCTTCTGAGAATTTACTTGTTTTTTGATCTCCATAGCTACTGTATAATTTAACATGCTGATGCTCATACCATTATAAAGCATAGAGTCAAAATGTAAATGTAGTTAATGTATTGTATACACATTTCTTTAAACGTACAACTGAATAAAGTGACAGACATTTAAACGTGCCCTGAAAAGACCCGTTAAAACAAATGTTTTTATGCATAAGCAATGTGCTGCTAAGGTTAAAAATACACTATTCTTATCCTGAACTAATAAAACCTCTCAAAAGCTAAAGGTTTCTTTTGTGAAACTCATATTTCAATGTGTTTTTAATCCAAATGCCGGATCTACAGTCAAATTATTGGGTTGAAACATTTCAATTGAAAGACAAATCAAGTTTTTTTGTTTGTCTTTTTTTCTTGCTCAAGTTTTAACCCCTTAATGACAGCTGATGTACCCAGTATAACAGCTGTCATTTTCAATCTAAGGGGTTAAATAGTATGGGTCTTAATAAAAAAAACAGAGCACAAAACCTTTAATCCAATCAACAGATATTGGATATGTAGCTGGTTAAGGCAAATTGCTGCAAACATTTTGCTGCATATTTAAATTAAAAAATTTGCTTTTCTGCCTCTTCAGAGAGCAAAGGATGAGCATACTTTTTATAACAAAAGACAGGTATTTTATAGTTGAAGCAAGCAAAATTATCCATGTATAATGCAATGCAATGCTGTTTCATTTTCATTAATGAATGGGCCTATTTTAACCTGCATTTAAAGGGATCGTAAAGTCTAAATTAAACTTTAATGACTCAGATAGAGCATGTAATTTTAAACAACTTTCAAATTTACTTTTATCATCAAATTTGCTTTGTTCTCTTGGTATTCTTTATGGCAACAAAGTTCAAAGAGACCAGGCAAAACCTCCAGGCATTATTCAATAAAACATCCGCTAGCTTTATTGGAATCCATTAGAAAAAAGTTTAAAACAAAAGTGCAAACATAAGATCAATAGCTGAATTGTCTATTCAGCTATTGATCTTATGTTTGCACTTTTGTTTTAAACTTTTTTCTAATGGATTCCAATAAAGCTAGCCGATGTTTTATTGAATAATGCCTGGAGGTTTCGCCTGGTCTCTTTGAACTTTGTTGCCATAATCATTACGTCTTACTGGGCTTGAGAACTCGGTATACAGGTAACACAGTGGTGTATTGGGGCTACAGAGACGTAGGAGGGGTTACGATAGGTGGATGAGGAACCGCGTCACAGACCGGAAGTGCAGAGGAGAAGCGTGCAGCAAGTCAGCGTTGCCGAGGAGTTGGAGCGGCACATACGCTTATGAAAGCCGTGGAGCAGGCTACTACCATTGGGAGCAAGAAGATCAAGGTCCTGTAAGATACCAACAAGGCTTCGGATGAAATGCTAAGAAGCGAGAGTGGTGAGTTTAACATCATTCTGGTACATGCCGATGCCTGCTTTCTTTGACATACCGTAGACCTTGCTCTGATACCCTACAGCGCACACAACCTTTGAATATAATGCACATGAGTTCTGACTTTTAAGACGTTCAGATTCATATCCTCCTTGACAGGACTTTCTAAATACCCCTCCCCATACACCACGCACCTAGAGCCACACTAGGGAGAGCTTTCTTGCTTTCTCTTGGTATTCTTAGTTGAAACCTAAACTAGGTAGTCTCATTTTCTAAGCACTTGAAGGCCACCTCTTATCTGAATGCATTTGACAGTTTTTCACAGCTAGAGGGAGTTAGTTCATGTGTTTCATATAGATGACGTTGTGCTCACGCCTGTGGAGTTATTTAAGAGTCAGCACTAATTGCCTGAAATGCAAGTCTGTCAAAAGATCTGAGACAAGGAGACAGTCAGCAGAAGCTTAGATACAAGGGGAAAGATTACATATGCGGTGTTGCCCGCAAAAGCCGGCAACGTCGGTTTTTACACAGTTTTGGTATCACATATACAGCGGCGCATATAAATGTGTCGCGTATATTTCACCCGTCGCCCGCAATTTTTACTCCAATAAGCTAACATAGAACCGCGTCGCAAATAGGTATCACATATTCAGCTCAAGGACTTAGGCGGAGAAAATGGAGAAACTTTACTCCATTTTCAACTCGCTACACATCCTTGGTTTTTCTGCATAAAGTGACAGTATAGCTGATGTTGAATCTTTGTGTGAAAAATGGCATCACAATGCTCTTTATTGTATCGGGGACTAGATTGTAAAATAACTTCACTCTAATTGCTCAGCTGATTGGCAAATGGAGGTTTATATCGGTCTTATCATATTTTCTATGGAAATAACTAGTTTTTTACTTTTTATTGTTCTATAGATTGGACCAAAATCATATGTAACAGCACCTCGCTCTGCTTGTCATAAATACACGTCTGGGTGATGAATGGGACAGTCGCTGAGAGGCAAATGATTTGTAATGCGCTATTATCTCTGAGAGTTGGCTTTATTAATCATTACACACAGTAATGCGTGTACTAAACATACATAGGGCTTAGTTTTGGTCAATTTTATAAGCTTTGTGTTTCATCTGCATAGATACATATTCACGTATGCATGGTCAGTTCATAGACAGGCAGACATACATACAGATAGGTATCTATATAGGCATACAGTCAGTTATATAGACATACAGATGGGTATCAATACAAACATACAGTCAGTTAAATAGACATACAGATGGGTATCTATATAGGCATTCAGGCGGGTATCTATACAGGCATAGAGTCAGTAATATAGAAATACAGACAGGTATCTATATAGGCATAGAGTCAGTTATATAGACATACAGATGGGTATCAATACAAACATACAGTCAGTTATAAAGACATACAGACGGGTATCTATATAGGCATTCAGGCGGGTATCTATACAGACATAGAGTCAGTTATATAGAAATACAGACGGGTATCTATATAGGCATAGAGTCAGTTATATAGACATACAGACGGGTATCTATATTGGGCATAGAGTCAGTTATATAGACATACAGATGGGTATCTATATAGGCATAGAGTCAGTTATATAGACATAGAAACGGGTATCTATACAGGCATATAGTCGGTTATATAGACATACAGATGGGTATCTATATAGGCATAGAGTCAGTTATATAGACATAGAAACGGGTATCTATACAGGCATATAGTCGGTTATATAGACATACAGATGGGTATCAATACAAACATACAGTCAGTTATATAGACATACAAACGGGTATCTATACAGGCATATAGTCGGTTATATAGACATACAAATGGGTATCTATACAGGCATATAGTCAGTTATATAGGCATACAGATGGGTATCTTTATAGGCATACAGACGGGTATCTATATAGGCATATATATGGGTATCAATACAAACATACAGTCAGTTATATAGGCATACAGACTGGTTTCTATACAGGTACAGAGTCAGTTATATAGGCATACAGACAGATATCTATATGGGCAAACAGTGGGTTATATAGACATATAGGCCTAGATTTGGAGTTCGGCGGTAGCCGTCAAAACCAGCGTTAGAGGCTCCTAACGCTGGTTTTGGCCGCCCGCTGGTATTTGGAGTCAGTGATTAAAGGGTCTAACGCTCACTTTTCAGCCGCGACTTTTCCATACCGCAGATCCCCCTACGCCATTTGCGTAGCCTATCTTTTCAATGGGATCTTTCTAACGCTGGTATTTAGAGTCGTTTCTGAAGTGAGCGTTAGAGCTCTAACGACAAGATTCCAGCCGCCTGAAAATAGCAGGAGTTAAGAGCTTTCTGGCTAACGCCGGTTCATAAAGCTCTTAACTACTGTACCCTAAAGTACACTAACACCCATAAACTACCTATGTACCCCTAAACCGAGGCCCCCCCACATCGCCGACACTCGATTAAAATTTTTAACCCCTAATCTGCCGACCGCCACCTACGTTATATTTATGTACCCCTAATCTGCTGCCCCTAACCCCGCCGACCCCTGTATTATATTTATTAACCCCTAATCTGCCCCCCACAACGTCGCCGACACCTGCCTACACTTATTAACTCCTAATCTGCCGAGCGGACCTGAGCGCTACTATAATAAAGTTATTAACCCCTAATCCGCCTCACTAACCCTATCATAAATAGTATTAACCCCTAATCTGCCCTCCCTAACATCGCCGACACCTACCTTCAATTATTAACCCCTAATCTGCCGACCGGAGCTCACCGCTATTCTAATAAATGGATTAACCCCTAAAGCTAAGTCTAACCCTAACACTAACACCCCCCTAAGTTAAATATAATTTACATCTAACGAAATAAATTAACTCTTATTAAATAAATGATTCCTATTTAAAGCTAAATACTTACCTGTAAAATAAACCCTAATATAGCTACAGTATAAATTATAATTATATTATAGCTATTTTAGGATTAATATTTATTTTACAGGCAACTTTGTAATTATTTTAACCAGGTACAATAGCTATTAAATAGTTAAGAACTATTTAATAGTTACCTAGTTAAAATAATAACAAATTTACCTGTAAAATAAATCCTAACCTAAGATATAATTAAACCTAACACTACCCTATCAATAAAATAATTAAATAAACTACCTACAATTACCTACAATTAACCTAACACTACACTATCAATAAATTAATTAAACACAATTCCTACAAATAAATACAATTAAATAAACTAGCTAAAGTACAAAAAATAAAAAAGAACTAAGTTACAGAAAATAAAAAAATATTTACAAACATAAGAAAAATATTACAACAATTTTAAACTAATTACACCTACTCTAAGCCCCCTAATAAAATAACAAAGCCCCCCAAAATAAAAAATTCCCTACCCTATTCTAAATTAAAAAAGTTACAAGCTCTTTTACCTTACCAGCCCTGAATGGGGCCCTTTGCGGGGCATGCCCCAAGAATTTCAGCTCTTTTGCCTGTAAAAAAAAAACATACAATACCCCCCCCCAACATTACAAACCACCACCCACATACCCCTAATCTAACCCAAACCCCCCTTAAATAAACCTAACACTAATCCCCTGAAGATCTTCCTACCTTGTCTTCACCATCCAGGTATCACCGATCCGTCCTGGCTCCAAGATCTTCATCCAACCCAAGCGGGGGTTGGCGATCAATAATCCGGTGCTGAAGAGGTCCAGAAGAGGCTCCAAAGTCTTCCTCCTATCCGGCAAGAAGAGGACATCCGGACCGGCAAACATCTTCTCCAAGCAGCATCTTCGATCTTCTTCCATCCGGAGCGAAGCGGCAGGATCCTGAAGACCTCCAGCGCGGAACATCCATCCGGACCGACGACTGAACGACGAATGACTGTTCCTTTAAGGGACGTCATCCAAGATGGCGTCCCTCGAATTCCGATTGGCTGATAGGATTCTATCAGCCAATCGGAATTAAGGTAGGAATTTTCTGATTGGCTGATGGAATCAGCCAATCAGAATCTAGTTCAATCCGATTGGCTGATCCAATCAGCCAATCAGATTGAGCTCGCATTCTATTGGCTGTTCCGATCAGCCAATAGAATGCGAGCTCAATCTGATTGGCTGATTGGATCGGCCAATCGGATTGAACTAGATTCTGATTGGCTGATTCCATCAGCCAATCAGAAAATTCCTACCTTAATTCCGATTGGCTGATAGAATCCTATCAGCCAATCGGAATTCGAGGGACGCCATCTTGGATGACGTCCCTTAAAGGAACAGTCATTCGTCGTTCAGTCGTCGGTCCGGATGGATGTTCCGCGCTGGAGGTCTTCAGGATCCTGCCGCTTCGCTCCGGATGGAAGAAGATCGAAGATGCCGCTTGGAGAAGATGTTTGCCGGTCCGGATGTCCTCTTCTTGCCGGATAGGAGGAAGACTTTGGAGCCTCTTCTGGACCTCTTCAGCACCGGATTATGGATCGCCAACCCCCGCTTGGGTTGGATGAAGATCTTGGAGCCAGGACGGATCGGTGATACCTGGATGGTGAAGACAAGGTAGGAAGATCTTCAGGGGATTAGTGTTAGGTTTATTTAAGGGGGGTTTGGGTTAGATTAGGGGTATGTGGGTGGTGGGTTGTAATGTTGGGGGGGGGGGTATTGTATGTTTTTTTTTACAGGCAAAAGAGCTGAAATTCTTGGGGCATGCCCCGCAAAGGGCCCTGTTCAGGGCTGGTAAGGTAAAAGAGCTTGTAACTTTATTAATTTAGAATAGGGTAGGGAATTTTTTATTTTGGGGGGCTTTGTTATTTTATTAGGGGGCTTAGAGTAGGTGTAATTAGTTTAAAATTGTTGTAATATTTTTCTTATGTTTGTAAATATTTTTTTATTTTCTGTAACTTAGTTCTTTTTTATTTTTTGTACTTTAGCTAGTTTATTTAATTGTATTTATTTGTAGGAATTGTGTTTAATTAATTTATTGATAGTGTAGTGTTAGGTTAATTGTAGGTAATTGTAGGTAGTTTATTTAATTATTTTATTGATAGGGTAGTGTTAGGTTTAATTATATCTTAGGTTAGGATTTATTTTACAGGTAAATTTGTTATTATTTTAACTAGGTAACTATTAAATAGTTCTTAACTATTTAATAGCTATTGTACCTGGTTAAAATAATTACAAAGTTGCCTGTAAAATAAATATTAATCCTAAAATAGCTATAATATAATTATAATTTATACTGTAGCTATATTAGGATTTATTTTACAGGTAAGTATTTAGCTTTAAATAGGAATCATTTATTTAATAAGAGTTAATTTATTTTGTTAGATGTAAATTATATTTAATTTAGGGGGGTGTTAGTGTTAGGGTTAGACTTAGCTTTAGGGGTTAATCCATTTATTAGAATAGCGGTGAGCTCCGATCGGCAGATTAGGGGTTAATAATTGAAGTTAGGTGTCGGCGATGTTAGGGAGGGCCGATTAGGGGTTAATACTATTTATGATAGGGTTAGTGAGGCGGATTAGGGGTTAATAACTTTATTATAGTAGCGCTCAGGTCCGCTCGGCAGATTAGGGGTTAATAAGTGTAGGCAGGTGTCGGCGACGTTGTGGGGGGCAGATTAGGGGTTAATAAATATAACATAGGGGTCGGCGGTGTTAGGGGCAGCAGATTAGGGGTACATAGGGATAACGTAGGTTGCGGCGGTTTACGGAGCGGCAGATTAGGGGTTAAAAAAAATATGCAGGGGTCAGCGATAGCGGGGGCGGCAGAATAGGGGTTAATAAGTGTAAGGTTAGGGGTGTTTAGACTCGGGGTACATGTTAGGGTGTTAGGTGCAGACGTAGGAAGTGTTTCCCCATAGGAAACAATGGGGCTGCGTTAGGAGCTGAACGCTGCTTTTTTGCAGGTGTTAGGTTTTTTTTCAGCTCAAACAGCCCCATTGTTTTCTATGGGAGAATCGTGCACGAGCACGTTTTTGAGGCCGGCCGCGTCCGTAAGCAACTCTGGTATCGAGAGTTGCATTTGCGGTAAAAATGCTCTACGCTCCTTTTTTGGAGCCTAACGCAGCATTTGATTAAACTCTCGATACCAGAGTTAAATTTATGGTGCGGCCAGAAAAAAGCCCGCGGAGCGTTAACAGCCCTTTTACCGCCGAACTCCAAATCTAGGCCATAGAAAGGCAAACCGATACATAAACACACGGACAGCTTTATTCTGACACTCAAACACATGAGAGAGAGACAGTGAAAGGGAGGGATAGTGACAAAAGAAGAGAATGAGACATACAGTGATATAGAGATGCAGAGAGACAGTGGCAAAGAGAAAGATACAGAGGCAAAGAAAGACATACTGTGATATAGAGATCCAGAGAGAAGCAGAGAGACAAATGGAAAGAGAAAGAGACAAAAACCAAGAGGTAGAAACAGAGAGACAACTAAACAGACAAACAGACAGACAAATAGACAGACAGACAGACAAATAGACAGACAGATAAATAGACAGACATATAAATAGACAGACATATAAATAGACAGGCAGATAAATAGACAGGCAGATAAATAGACAGACAGACAGAGAGACAAATAGACAGACAGACAAACAAATAGACAGACAGATAAATAGACAACCTGGCAGCCTGTTTTATACTGTCAGATTTGCAGGCTAACATATAGACAGTCACACATCACATACAAAGTAATATATTAATATAGATAGACATTAGCCAGTTAAATACAGACATCACTGACAAATATTTATTGTGTGAGTGATATACATAGACAGCCTAACACAGAGATAAATAAAAATGTATATTCAGACACAAAGCTAACACAAAATATAGATGGGTTTCTGTGCTGTTATTACAGATGAGTCCCCTCCTGCACAACATCACACAAGGTGTATGATAAATAGGCAGTAAATACCTGAGCATTCATGGATGACTGAAGGGCTTGATTGCGCATTGGAAATACCTGTTCCATTGTGCAGGGTGTGAAATAGAGACATTAAAAGCTGCTTGTTTCAGTCATCTGTGAGAGGCAGAGAGAGTGAGAGAGTGACAAAGAGAGTGAGACAGATGTAGAGAGAGTGAGAGAGCGGCAGAGAGAGTGAGACAGACGTCAGAGAGAGTGAGAGAGCGGCAGAGAGAGTGAGAGAGCGGCAAAGAGAGTGAGACAGATGTAGAGAGAGTGAGAGAGCGGCAGAAAGAGTGAGACAGATGTAGAGAGAGTGAGAGAGCGGCAGAGAGAGTGAGACAGAAGTAGAGAGATACAGAAGCAGAGAGAGTGAGATGCGGAGAGAGTGAGAGAGCAGCAGAGAGAGCGAGAGTGAGGCAGAGACAGTGAGACAGAAGTAGAGAGAGACAAGCCGCGAGAGTGACTAAGAGACAGAGACAGTGAGAGAGCGGTAGAGAGAGAGGGTGACAGAGAGGCAGAGACAGTGTGAGAGAGAGGCAGAGAGAGTGACAGAGAGGCAGAGAGAGTGACAGAGAAGCAGAGACAGTGCCAGAGAGAGGCGTAGAGAGAGAGTGAGAGGCAGAGAGAGTGACAGAGGCAGATAAAGTGTGAGAGAGAAGCAGATAAAGTGTGAGAGAGGCAGGGAGAGTGAGACAGACGTAGAGAGAGTGAGAGAAAGCGTGACTGGTAGAGAGAGTGAGAGAAAGGCAGAGAGTGAAAGTGATAGAGGCAGAGACAGTGAGACGGAAGTAGAGTGAGACAGAACTAGAGAGAGTGACAGAAACAGTGAGAGATTGGGAGAGAGTGACAGAGAGATAGAGATACAGAGAGTGAAAAAGAGAGACAGTGACAGACAGATGGTTAAAGAAACAGTGAGAGAGGCGAGAGAAATCGACAGGGAGATCTACACAGTGAGAGCCCGTCTCAGAGATGTAGAAAGAAAGTGAGACAGACAGTCACAGAGAGGTAGAAAGAGAGTGAGACAGTGTCCGAGAGGTAGAAAGAGAGTGGGACAGTGTCCGAGAGGTAGAAAGAGAGTGAGACAGAGAGGTAGAAAGAGAGTGAGAGAGACAGTGTCTGAGAGGTAGAAAGAGAGTTAGCTAGACAGTCACAGAGAGGTAGATAGAGAGTGAGAGAGACAGTGTCAGAGAGGTAGAGACAGTCACAGAGAGGTAGATAGAGAGTGAGAGAGACAGTGTCAGAGAGGTAGAGACAGTCACAGAGAGGTAGATAGAGAGTGAGAGAGACAGTGTCAGAGAGGTAGAGACAGTCACAGAGAGGTAGAGACAGTCACAGAGAGGTAGATAGAGAGTGAGAGAGACAGTGTCAGAGAGGTAGAGACAGTCACAGAGAGACATAGACAGATGGACAGACAAGTATAGAGATAAGTCAGTGTGTCAAGGGCAGCAGAATGAAGAATATTGCACAATTACCCTATTTTTATTTTGTTAAATGTTCACTTGAATAGATCTTATAAAATGATCACATGATCATAAGGCCTCACACACACGGGCATTAGGTACATACCGTCATAATATAAACCCGAGAGTACTTAAATTCAAAACTGTCTGCCATTGTGTAAAGTCATTTAGGTGTCAGAACTTTACTTAAGGTGAAATTACTGCTAGAGAAAACAATTTATATCCATTATTTATGGTTTCAACCTTCTGAGCTTTTGTATAGAGTTTGCTATACACAGTAACTCCTCACCAACAATTTATTCATAAGGAATTAGCGGAGTGTTAGCATTTCTGCCTGCACCCGTGTGCTCTTTCTCTCTAATTTTGTGAAATTTATAAAAAATGTATGTAAAGCTATTAAATATTTTGTTGCATTGTATGCCCGGTATTTTGCACTGTAAAAGGGTCAGGATAATCTTGTACTGTCTTTTTGGTGTCTGCGCTTATTTTTTGTTAATCTAAAATTACTAAAACTTCTTAAACTGTGGACATCTGCAAGTGGATACTGTCGTATCTATATTTTATAACTCCACAGATATAAGTCAAATCACTTTTAATAAAGTTGGATCCATAACGTTTAGAGTTGCTGTCCAGAGCTGATAAAACCCCAAATTTTTCTTTCATGATTCAGACGGAGCCGACAATTTTAAAAATCGTTTCTAATTGACTTTATTTTCATCCAGATTTTAGTGTGTTGCACCTTCCCAAGAATAAATCCAGCTCCAAAAATTGCCGAATGCAGCTTGTGGCCGCCATCTTCAGCATTCAAAACTACACAAAATAGCCAAATGCACGTCTACTGCTGACACGTGCATGCTTATGAGCTTCCCTGCCTTTCAACAAAGGGTACAAAGAGAATGGGGACATTTTGAGAATAGAACCAAAATGGAACCTTGCTTAAAATGCCATGCTCTTACAAAACGGGGGTTTCATTTCCCTTTAAAGGGACAAGTCACTAACTTTTTTTTCACCTTTAATGTGCTCCTAATCTATTTTACACACTAGAGTGTATTTTAATGTTTTGCAAATAGCTTTTCATTATCAATAACTGCCTTTTCCTGTTGAAAAAATCACCTGAAGTAAACTTTTCAATACTACAGTATTAACTATAGAAAATATATGTAAATAAGAGACAGCAAAAAAGTCAGACTCCCAGTGGTGGGTTTGGAGAAAGGGAAAGAGCCCATTTGAAAGGGCGTTACTGCAACAGCTTTGAATACAATACAATGATCCTTGTCCATTTAACTATATGTTTAACCCATTTGTGGGAGTTAAACTCATAGGTAAAGGGAAGCAATAGTGCTATAAGACAATAGGGCCTATCTATCAAGCTCTGTATGTAGCTTGAGGGCCCTGAAGGCTCGCCAGAAACACCAGTTATGAAGTAGCGGTCTAAAGACCGCTGCTCCATAACTTGTCCGCCTGCTCTGAGCAGGTGGACGGACATCGCCGCAATTTAACCCGATCGGGTTGACATCCCAAATCTACAGGGGGCGGTGTTGCACCAGCAGCTCACAAGAGCTGCTTGTGCAATGCTGAATACAGAGAGCGTATTGCTCTCCGCATTGAGCGAGGTCTGTTGGACCTGATCCGCACTGTCGGATCAGGTCCGACAGACCTTTGTTAAATAGGCCCCAATGTGTTTTCTAACTGTAGCTTTGTCTCGTTTAATTCCATAGTTTGAGTTTAACTTTTTTATTAATGAAATACATTTGATAACCCAGACTTTGCACCTTCCCCTCAAAATAATATTCTGAATCAGAATTTTGAGCTTCATTTGTTTAAATGAATATTTCCTGGACAGTAGCGTAACTGCAGTGACAGGACCTATATTTAGCATGCATGGGCATCTGCAGAAAAGTTTCCGGGGGGGGGGGGCAAAAAAAAATACCCTAAGTATAATAAAATCAGTGGCATCATGTGAAGCAGATGTCATACAAATGGTGCAGCATTTGGCCAAATGTTGATAGGCCCAAGACAACGTCAATGGGGCATATTTATCAAAGTGCAAGCGGACATGATACGATATAGCGTATCATGTCCGTTGCACATCGATAAATGCCGACAACATACGCTGTCTGTATTTATCATTGCACAAGCAGTTCACCAGAACTATCGTATTCGATCGGGTTGATTTCTGTCTGCCGCCTCATAACTTCTGTTTCCTGCGAGCCTGAAGGCTTGCCGGAAACAGGGGGCATCAAGCTCCGAATTCGGCCCCAAGGTCTCTTCCTGTGCTCCAAACCTACAGCCACACAATGCATGCCTTCAACCAAACACACTTAGATACCAACAAGGGTGACACAGGGCCTTTGTAATTTCCCTAGACACATGTCATTTATGGAAATAGGCTGCATGCTCAATCTGGACTGGGTGCACATGCTATGACACTATAAAACTGACAGCCCTGGGTACTCATCAGCACTTACAGACAGCTGTGCAGCTCCCAGCAACTCAGGCAGTCAACCCCAGACCAGCCTGGGTTCAACACCCACAGGGAAAATTACAAAACAAAAATATTAACACAACTCATAGACCGTCTGGCATTCCCTTGCAAACACACAGCTGGATTTAAAGCAAAATGGAAGCTTAAGTTTTAATCTTTCTGTGTGCTTGCAAAAGTGTGCCTGGCTTTTTACCTGGAGGTAAATTCCAAGGGGAGGCAAGTGCCCCCCTTGCCCCCTCCAGATGCCATGCCACACCAGTATTCTAATACATTACAACATAAGTTTACAGCTATTTGAAATGATTTTTGGATTTTTCTAATTCTGTACCTGTGACCTCTTGAAAACCATTTTATTTTTGCTTGTTTCAAGTGCCTACTTGTGCGTTTATAGTTTTGCTCAATGCAAACATTTTTAAATTCATTTGTATTTTTGGTTTAATAAATATTAAAAATATTGTTTTAATTACACTATTAGACTATAAATCTTGTACTCAGATCCATTTATCAGAATGTTAGTTTATGATTGCATTGAAGTATGTATTTCAACATATTAAGTATAAAATTACTCAAAACAATATGGAATTATTAATTATATACATCATTAATTAATATTAATGGTTAAATAAAAAATCCTGCATCCAGACATCATAAATACTAAATTAAATGTACTGTAAAATCTGTTTCCCTTCTAATGTGTGTCCAATGACTTAGCTGCAGGGTATTAAATGTATGGGGGAATCACAACTTTGCATTTATTTTTGTATTTAAAAAATGATTTTGCTCATTAAACATAACCCATTATTCTGAGGAAAATGCCCATTTAAATGAGCATAGCCTGCAGGAAGAGCTAATCTCGTATCTTTCTCTATATGCACAAAGGTCTTATCGTATCTCTTTATATACAGACAAAAGCCACTAATTAGGTATGGCAATTTTTTTTATTTATTTATGCATTGCTAAAAATACACCTTGAAACAGTCATCCATCTGTTTTTATATATTTGTTTGTAATTAAAGTAGTTTTTATTAACAAATTAAAGAGTGTATGTTTTACAATACAATACAACAACCCATTCATTTTTGCCTGATATGGAATTGTATATATTATAGATAGGATTTTAGTTTTGCAGCAAAAGCCTAAATGTATGTACAAATAATAAATGATCACTCATCCTTTTCTTTAGCCTATGGCTTTACCAAAACTTCTACATATATTTCCAAATCCTTGTAAACCAACACAGGAAAAAAGAGAGTGCAGTAATTACCAGAGAGATGCCCCATTAGCAATATAGGACACTTGGATATACTAAGAATAGTAACTGAAATGTATATATGTGCTCTCTGTAGATTGCTATTTGATGTCACATGTTAAATTGACCTGTAATTATTGGGAGCAATTGTATATAAATGGCAGCGTGAGAGCGATGAAACGCATATAGGTTAGTTGGTTAAAGGGGCGGATGATAAAAATGATATACTGCTCGCACAGAGCTTATAAAGATGCTTTTCTGGCCTCTATGAATCCTATGGTTTGTGTGTGGCTAAGAATTCTCCAACAATAAAACATCTCTTTTCATTTCTTCTTCCTGTCTTTCTTACCCAAAGGGAAATAAAACTACAGTAATAAAATGCTCTGACTCATTGTAGCATTTCCTTATTGAACAAATGGGTTAAACGCATAGTTAAAGGGATATTAAACCCTCATTTTTTTCTTTCATGATTTAGATAGAGTAGCAACTTCTAATGTACTCCTATTATCAATTTGTCTTTGTACTCTTGGTATCTACATTTAGCCACCAATCAGCAAGCACTACCCAGGTGCTAAACCAAAAATGGGCCGGCTCCTAAGCTTACATCCCTGCTTTTCAAATAAAGATACCAAGAGAACGAAGACAACTTGATAATAGGAGTAAATTAGAAAGTTGCTTACAATTGCATGCTCTATCTGAATCATGAAAGAAATAATTTGGGTTTAATATCTCTTTTAAAGTCAGCTTTGAACCAGCAATACACTGAGTTGAACACTTCAGGCAATTGGTGGCTACACTTGTATTCCTCAGTGACTGGTGTTGAGTTTAACTATGTGTTTATCCCTACCACAGTGGTATAAGCAATGAGGAAATGATTTTCTTTTGTGTAGCTTTAAGTCCCTTTAACTTTAAGCAGGATGGAGACTGGTGAGAGCTAGGGAATTAAGGAATGGTTTCAGGATTCTTTATCTGTGGTATACATGCTTCAGTAAAGAGCTTTTGTCTGCCAGAGACTTGCTCGCTCCCTCCCATCTCAGAAATTCATCTTATTAACTCTCCCTGACTTGGGATGTCTCCTGGCCCCTAGAAACATGGGTTCTCTTCCGCACATGCAGGATGGGGAGATAGCAAGGAAATTAATTAGAACAATCACTTAGAGTCCTTATCATATTATTCAAGGTTGTCCAAAGGTATTTTTATGTGTTAACCCCTTCTGCTTGTATATTTCATAGCAGCAGTGCTCTAATTAACCCCTGGGCTCCCAGAGAGTGTTTTAATGCAATCGCTACACAATGACTTGCGGACAATTTTTCAACCAAAGCGTAAAAAGACAGTTGTCTTTCATCACTATCTCAACTCAACTTCAAGGTTCTGCCAGCCATCTTTTGATCAGCCCCATATTTGTCAGACTTGTCATGTTGCGAAGGGTTAAGACAAGCAGCGTGTGTAATAGCCTCAGAGAATGTAGTGACCTCAGATAGTTTAGTAACACAAGTTCAAATACACAAACAACTGAAGATGCATCCTGAAAGGGTTTCTTATACTTCCTGAAACTCTTTCCAGCCTTTAATCTTTTATAGCACTTAGTACAAAGCTCTCTGATCCTGCATGGGCTGTCATTTTATTAAGATATTTAGTATAAGGGTTGTAGAAAAATAATAACACCTCTGCAGATGTAGTGTCACAAAAACATCCTTAAAGTTTGCTAAGTAAATCAGGGAATCCAGTTTCATGATCTGTATTAGAAAATTCTAACAGCTCAGAGAGTAAACACATAGAACTAGATCATTGCATTGATATTTTATTTTTGTTTTCTGAGAAAGGAGGGTTACAAAAAATTAAATCTCCTGAATAAATTATCAATGACAACAGATGCAGTAGGAGAGAATTGCTCTCCCCCCCCCCCCCATTGTCCATGTGATAAATCAATAACCGTAATCAAGACGGCTGAAGATTGAATTAGTGAGTTAAGTAATATGTTGAAGTAATGTCTGTATGTTTTGGATTTGATACTGTGAGGATGGTTGGGATTGCTGGATGCTTAGTGGTGATAGATAAATCTATATAAATGTGGAATACTCTGAGCTTTTTGATAGACAGAGGAAGGAAAAATATACTCTGAATATATACATTGAATACAGTACATTATGTGTTTATTGTATTTTTAATATTCTGGGGCTGAGTATATATCTGTTTCATAAACTTTATCCAGTACATACTGATGTGTTTTGTTTTTTATGACCTTAGACTTTTGTTGAATACATTTTTGTTGAATACATTTATGACAAACTTAGTAGCAAATATATAAAACAATATTATTGAAAAATGTAAATAATAAAAAAATATGCAACACTGTGCCTTAAAATATACTAATACATCACACAACACATTTCTAGAACATAAGAGGCTATTGCAAAATATGGTCAGCAAATACACCCTCCTGTGCAAAGATATCCTCAAATAAAACAGAAAAAAGTTTCATAACATTATATACTGTATAAATAAAATCTCAGAGGTGATTTTAGCACTGGTACTCACACAAGGCACTACAATGTCTGTAAAACATGTTCCCAGTAAACATAAAACCTTAGTAAGTTAGAACAATCACTCTGGGCGAAGTAATACTCTCTATACACAAAACTGTGACACTAAATTTAAAGGGATACTAAACCCATGTTTTTTTTATTTTGTGGTTCAGATAGAGCATGCAATTTTAAGCAACTTTCTAATTTACTCCTATTATCAATTTTTCTTCGTTCACTTGGTATCCCTATTTGAAAAAGCAGGAATCTAAGTTTAGGAGCCGGCCCATTTTTGGTTCAGCGCCCTGGATAGCGTCTGCTGATTGGTGACTACATTTAGCCACCAATCAGCAAGTGCTACCCAGGTGCTAAACCAAAGATGGGCCAGCTTGTGAGCTTACATTCCTGCTTGTTCAAATAAAGATACCAAGAGAACAAAGAAAAATTGATAATAGGAGTATATTAAAAAGTTGCTTATAATTGCATGATCGCTATAGAAGGGGCTTAAGCAGATATAATCTATTACACTGAATAGCTGTGCTAAAGTTGACTGTGTAAGCAAGGACTTTATAATTACAGATAGAGTATTAGCTAAATAGCTTTAATCTCGCAATATGACATCCATCCTATTAACAGGTCCTCTTGTTACAGCATTATTTACAAATGTATTAATAGCCGGCTTCAAAAAATATTGTTTGTATAACTGCTTGATATTATACAAACCAAGTACAATGTTTCATATTTAGATACATGACTCTCAGAGGTATTATTCACATACCTATGCTATATATTGATATCGAGAGAGTTCAAGCAGACAGAATCTATTACATTGAGCAGCTATGCTAAAGTGCAAGCAAGGACTTTATAATTACAGATTGAGTATTAGCTAGATAGCTTTAATCTCATAACCTGACATTCCACATATTAACAGGTTCTCTTGTTACAGCATTATTTTTTAATTTATTAATAGCCGGCTACAAAAGATATTGTTTGTATCTGACTGCTTGATATTATACAAACCAAGTACAAATTTTCAAATATAGATCCATGATTCTCAGAAATGTTAGTCACACATCTATGCTATATATTGATATCTAGAGATTTTAAGCAGACAGAATCTATTACACTGAACAACTGTGCTAAAGTTGACTGTGCAAGCAAGGACTTTATAATTACAGATAGAGTATTAGCTAGATAGCTTTAATCTCACAATCTGACATCCCACATATTAACAGGTCCTCTTGTTACAGAATTATTTCTGAATTTATTAATAACCGGCTACAAAAGATAATGTTTGTATCTGACTGCTTGATATTATACAAACCTAGTACAATGTTTCACATCTAGATACATGATTCTCAGAGGTATTATTCACACATCTATGCTATATATTGATATCTAGAGAGTTTAAGTGTTTTTAAACGTGTATGATTGAATAGTTAAACCAATAAAGATAAAGTATGAATGGTTAAAAATCGTTCCTGTATTATTCAGGGAGAAGTTTTCCTAAATAATTGCAGGGGTAAAGCACTCTTTTTTGTTACAGACTTTGTAACTCATTTATCACTAAACCAGAGATGGGCCGGCTCGTAAGCTTACATTCCTGCTTTGTCAAATAAAGATACCAAGAGAACAAAGAAAAATTGATAATAGGAGTAAAATAGCTGCTCTATCTGAATCATGAAATAAAAGATTTGGGCTTAGTATCCCTTTAACGTGCGCTTTTGGTGTTGTGCACAAAATGTTCACAAGCTCAGTGTTTCAGTCTGTTTGCAGTGAGTCCTCCGCTCTTCATCATCAGAAGGGACATTAATATCTAAAAATACAAGAGAGACCCAGAATTGCTTGAAAAAAAATTAAAAAATGAAAAACAATCTAGGCTAAAACTTTGGAAGTTCATCAGGGATAATTATGTTTAATAAGATGGCAGCTATATTTGTTATTAAGGTTTATGCAAAGTTATATATTTTGTTCTTTTTTCCCCTTTTTTCTCATCTCTCCCCTATAAGTATTATGTTGTCATTTGACTTCAGTAAGTTACTTTTAGATCAGAATTTTATAGGCAGGTGTTATTATTCACTGAAAGTTTTATGTCTGAAAATATTAGGAAAGGATGTAATTTTGTTTCATGGAACATTAAGGGATTATCCTCTCCCATTAAAAAAAAGTGCTCGCCTCCTAGTGATTTAAAGGACCAGTAAATACAGTAGATTTGCATATGCAACAAATGCATGATAAAAAGACAATGCAATAGCACTCCCCCTGTACCATGTGACAGCCATCAGCCAATCACAAATGCATAAACGTATATTCTGTGAATTCTTGCACATGCTCAGTAGCAGCTGTTGACTTAAAAAAGTGTAAATATAAAAAGACTGTGCACATTTTCTTAATGGAAGTAAATTGGAAAGTTGTTTCAAATTGCTGCTCTATCTGAATTATAAAAAGTTTAATATTGACTTGAGTGTCCCTTTAACATAGATTATTGACATGTAAACTTCAGACAACGAAGGTGTTAACACTCTAGTTATCAGCCTAATAACAATACTAACCCCAGTTACAAAGCTAAAGCCCAGACCAAACCTCAACCCCAATTTGTAATCTCTTACCTGTAGGCAGCGAACATCGGTGGCTGCAACATGACTTGTGGCAGTGAGATTTCGGCAGGTGCATTTGGTGACATAATAGATAACTGGTGTTTTTTCTGTTATAGACATTAGTGTGTGTAGTGTGAGCTTGTGTGAGTGTAGTTGGTCTAGTGTATGTTATGTGTGGTGCGTAGTTTGCTTCTCTAGGGAATATAGAATATTTGTATTTAGTAGAAACATTGTGTATGTGAAGTGTATTAGTGTGTAGTATTTGTAATGTGCATGCAATGAATAGTGTGTTCACTGACTCTTTCTTTAAAGTGCCTGTTGTGTGTGTGTGTATAATGTGATTGTATCATTATCAGTGTTGTGTGATTGTCTCATGGTATATTTCACATATTTGTGCAGTGTAGAGTAGTATGTACGACGTTGTGCATCTGTAGTGTGCAGCTTGTCTGTATTGAGTGTGTGTGTAAGAAAACAGAGCCTCTCCCCAGAAGAGCTTGCAATCTGATTCACAGTGGGGAGGCCTTACAGTTTTATGAGATTGAGGAAGTGCATTAGTAAAGCACTAATAGTGCCTAAGTGCCAGAAAGAGGTATTAAACACTAAATGCCTTTTAAGGAAGTGATTATTCAGATGAGCCTTGTGTTAACTCAGCTGTATCCTTACTTAAAAAAGGCACTTTAGACAGCAGCAATTTTATGCATGTAATGTGTTTATCTTTATGCAGTGTGAGGTTTATTTGTCTGGTGTTGTGTGTTTTGTGTTGTGTGTGTTTTGTGCGGTATACTTGGGTGTGGTGCAATGTGTATGCTGTGTTTTATGTAGTATGTGGTATATTCGTCTGCGGTGTAATGTTGTTGAGCAAGTGTATTGGGTAGCATGTGTATAATATTTGCCTGTGGTGTTGGGTGGTGTATTTTCCTGTGGTGTTGTGCATGTGTAGTGTGTATGATGTTGTGTATTGCGTGTGTGTATGGTGGTGTGCATGTGGAGTGTGTGTATGGTGGTGTGCAGTGTGTGTATGGTGGTGTGCATTGTGCGTGTGTAGTATGTGTATACGGTGTGCAGTGTGAATGATGTAGTGTGTGTGTATGATTTTGTGCAGTGTGCATGTGTAGTGTGTGTGTATGATGGTGTGCCTTGTGTGTGTGTATACAGTGTGCAATGTGCGTGTGTATGATGTTGTGCAGTGTGTATATGGTGTTGTGTAGTGTGTGTGTGTATGGGTGTTGTGTAGTGTGTGTATGGTGCTGTGCAGTGTGCATGTGTAGCATGTGTATGGTGTTGTTCATGTGTGTGTGTGTGAGTAGTGTGTGTATGGTGTAACTGTGGTGTTGTGCATGTGTGTGTGAGTAGTGAGTGTATGGTGTAACTGTGGTGTTGTGCGTGTGTGTGTAGTGTGTATATGTTTGTGTGAGTAGTGTGTGTATGGTGTGAAATGGTGTTGTGCATGTGTGTGTGTGAGTTGTGTGTGTATGGTGTGACTGTGGTGTTGTGCATATGTGAGTAGTGTGTGTATGGTGTGACTGTGGTGTTGTGCGTGTGTGAGTAGTGTGTGTATGGTGTGACTGTGGTGTTGTGCATGTGTGAGTAGTGTGTGTATGGTGTCACTGTGGTGTTGTGCATGCGTGTGTATGGTGTGACTGTGGTGTTGTGCGTGTGTGTATGGTGTGACTGTGGTGTTGTGCGTGTGTGTGTAGTGTGTGTATGGTGTGACTGTGGTGTTGTGCATGTGTGAGTAGTGTATGTATGGTGTGACTGTGGTGTTGTGCATGTGTGTGTGAGTTGTGTGTGTATGGTGTGACTGTGGTGTTGTGCATGTGTGTGTGAGTAGTGTATGTATGGTGTGACTGTGGTGTTGTGCATGTGTGTGTGAGTTGTGTGTGTATGGTGTGACTGTGGTGTTGTGCATGTGTGTGTGAGTTTTGTGTGTATGGTGCAACTGTGGTGTTGTGCATGTGTGTGTGAGTTGTGTGTTTATGGTGCAACTGTGGTGTTGTGCATGTGTGAGTAGTGTGTGTATGGTGTGACTGTGGTGTTGTGCATGTGTGTGTGTGAGTTGTGTGTGTATGGTGTGACTGTGGTGTTGTGCATCTGTGTGTGTGAGTTGTGTGTGTATGGTGTGACTGTGGTATTGTGCATGTGTGTGTGTATGGTGTGACTGTGGTGTTGTGCGTGTGTGTTTAGTGTGTGTATGGTGTGACTGTGGTGTTGTGCGAGTTGTGTGTGTATGGTGTGACTGTGGTGTTGTGCGTGTGTGTTTAGTGTGTGTATGGTGTGACTGTGGTGTTGTGCATGTGTGAGTAGTGTGTGTATGGTGTGACTGTGGTGTTGTGCGTGTGTGTTTAGTGTGTGTATGGTGTGACTGTGGTGTTGTGCATGTGTGAGTAGTGTGTGTATGGTGTGACTGTGGTGTTGTGCATGTGTGTGTGAGTTGTGTGTGTATGGTGTTACTGTGGTGTGTATGGTGTTGTGCGTGTGTGTGTGTGTGTAGTGTGTATATGTTTGTGTGACTGTGGTGTTGTGCATGTGTGTGTGAGTTGTGTGTGTATGGTGTGACTGTGGTGTTGTGCATGTGTGTGTGTGTGTAGTGTGTATATGTTTGTGTGACTGTGGTGTTGTGCATGTGTGTGTGAGTTGTGTGTGTATGGTGTGACTGTGGTGTCTATGGTGTTGTGTGGTGTGTGTCTGTCTGAGGTTTAACGCTGGCATGTGATGCCTCTTTTTGTAGCCCTTTGTTTTATGTCTGTTTATTTCACCACTCATCAGTTTTACTGGCTGATCTGTTACTGGTCACTGGTTTAATGTCCTCTGGTGTGACAGGTCACTTATTTTACTGTAAGTTCATTTGTTTTGATGGCAGGTCTCTGTGGGTCAGCTGCTTTAATGGCTTTGTTGTACGTTAAATGAGATTTTCATACAACCTAGCAATCACTCACGATTCCACAGAATTGCTGCCTATGATGCTTTGTGTAAGCAAACCTTATTGTTCTTTATAGTTAGCATGGCTTATATTTAATAAACCATTCGGAGCATTTCCAGTCAGAGGTTTCCTACCGCCTAATATTTAAGTTTGTAGCTGTCTAGTTGTAGCTCTCTAGAATCTTTCGGTCAGGCCGTTACATGGACACTAAAGTCATAATTAGACATTTATGATTTAGACAGAACATACAATTTTAAACAACTTTCCAATTTACTTCTTTTATTTAATTTGCTTCATTATCTTGTTATCCTTTGCTGAAAGGTTTATCTAGGAAAGGAGCAGCAAAGAACCTAGGTTCTAGCTGCTGATTGGTGGCTGCATATATAATATATATAAACGATTGTTATTGGCTCACCCATATGTTCAGTTAGAAACCAGTAGTGTATTGCTGCTCCTTCAACAAATAATACCAAGAGAATGAAGCAAATTTGATAATAGAAGTAAACTGGAAAAAAATTAAAATTGCATATGTTACCTAAAAATGTTGGGTTTCATGTCCCTTTAAGGCTAGAGAGAAAAGCCCCATGTCCAACCAGTTGCCTGAGCAGTAGTCGTCTTATCTCAGCACCAGGTAGGACAGGAAGGAAGGAATACAATAATACAGGGACCCAGTGGCAGGGCATGCAGCAGAGGCACGGCACTAGGGTTCACCAGGAGAATGGTCGACAAGCTGGGTCAGTAACTGGGCAAAAGAAAGGACAAAATCAAAGGAGTGTCAGGTTCAGGCAGAGAGTCAAAAACATAACTACGGGATAACTCCCGAAACGTTGTGGAAATGCTTTTTTCTCAGTGCTCAATACATGATTTTTTTTATAAGACAAGTGCTGCTGCTTTTGCGTTGTTTGGAGCGTTTCCCTGTTGGCAGCTTGCACGGTCTATTTGATGTGCTGATCTCAGGCGTTGGGAATACCTAACCGTAGGCAGAGAGAGAGGTCAGTGGAAAATCTAGAGGTCAAGGCAGGCAGAAATCAAGAGGGAGTCCTAAAAACACAGCAAAAGTCAGCAACAAAATATCCAGCAGAAAATAATCACACCCAGAATACAGAACTTAATACTTGTGCAATATGGAGTAGGAAGAGCACACTATTTAGGGGTCGATTTATCAACCCCTTCGTCTGCGTCCTACTGTAGGTTCTCACAGAACCGTATTTATGAAGCAGCGGTCATCACACCTAGGTAGGCTGATAGGAGCTTAGGAGCATGTCTGTATTTTTTAGCAGTCTATAGTAGCAGTGTTTGCCTTTATGTATAACATCACTATTAACTTTGTTGCAAACTGTAAGCTCAGGAGCTTGCATGTGTCTTAATACCAAAAGTACTAAGCAAAATTTGATAATAGAAGTAAATTGGAAAATTGTTTATAATGTCGTGATCTATCCAATCCAATTCACTGTCCCTTTAACTGAGGTCATTAGCAAAGTACTGACTGGCAGTTATAGGGCAACAACAGATATTTCCTTAGTTCATTTACTATAATATTGAAAATGGAAGGACTATTAGATTCTCACCCATACTTCATGTCTACCATTTAGTCACTCTCTCTTCTGCTGGAGCAATAGATTAAATAAATTCTCATAACCAAACATTAAAGTGATGATAAATCCAAGCGTTTAAAAAATAAAAAAACGCTAGGATTTACCATCACTAAAAATAAACTGGACTTAAAAAAGAAAGGTGCCAAACTAACTCTTTACCTCACTAAAGTCAGCTCCTTCGGCCGCCCACGACAGGGCACTCTTTTCTTAATTAGGTGACTTTTCCACCTCTAAACCAATAGCCATGCTAGTCATCTGACGGTTTTCTGTATGCTAGCACAGTGAGTTTGGGAAAAACTTTCATGTGGGAGTTTAATAGACTAGTAAAAAAAAGGTGTGTTTTTTTGTGTGTAGTGTGTGTGTATTGTACGTGTAGTGTGTGTGTTGTATGTATTGTATGTGTAGTGTGTATTGTGTGTTTGTGTATTCTACATGTAGTGTGTGTATTGTATGTGTAGTGTGTATGTATTTTACATAAAGTGTGTATTGTACGTGTAGTGTGTATTGTGTTTGTTTAATGTAATGTGTAGTGTGTATGTATTGTATGTGTAGTGTGTATGTATTGTACGTGTAGTGTGTGTGTGTTTTACGTGTATTGTATGTCTGTATGTATTGTGTGTAGTGTGTGTGTGTATTGTATGTGTTTTGTGTAATGTGTAGTGTGTTGTGTGTGTATTGTACATGTATGTAGTGTGTATTATGTGTATTGTACATGTAGTGTGTATTGTGTGTAAGGTGTGTATATTGTACGTGTATTGTGTGTTGTGTGTGTGTATTGTGTGTGTTTTATGTGTATTGTGTGTGTAGTGTGTGTTTTGTGTGCAGGGACATTTAAAGGAAACTGTGACAATCCCACAATTTGTAGGACAGTTGGGAGCTGTGTATCACTGTGTGAGATTATCACAGCATGGAGTAAGGTGTAAAAATTTAAAAGGTCAGGGAGAAGTATGCATTGATATAACAGGACAAGGAGACACATATGAGGATATAACAGGACAGGCAGTGACATGTGGATGTAACAAGACAGGGATCAGTGTGTATGAATATAACAGGACAGGTAGTCCCATATCAAGATATAACAGGACAGGGAGCAATGCTTATAAATATTACAGGACAGACAGTCACATATGAGAATATAACAGGACAAGCAGCAATGTGTATGGACATTACAGGACAGGCAGTCACATATGAGGATATAACAGGACAGGGAGCAAAGCGTATGGAAATAACAGGACAGGCGGTCACATATGAGAATATAACAGGACAGGCAGTCACATATGAGAATATAACAGGACAGGCAGTAATTTGTATGGATATAACAGGACAGGCAGTCACATATGAGGATATAACAGGACCGGGAGCAATGTGTATGGATATAACAGGACAGGCAGTCACATATGAGGATATAACAGGACATGCAGCAATGTGTATGGATATAACAGGACAGGCAGTCACATATGAGGATATAACAGGACATGCAGCAATTTGTATGGATATAACAGGACAGGCAGTCACATATGAGGATATAACAGGACCGGGAGCAATGTGTATGGAAATAACAGGACAGGCAGTCACATATGAGGATATAACAGGACTGGGAGCAATGTGTATGGATATAACAGGACAGGCAGTCACATATGAGGATATAACAGGACATGCAGCAATGTGTATGGATATAACAGGACAGGCAGTCACATATGAGGATATAACAGGACAGGGAGCAATGCGTATGGAAATAACAAGACAGACAGTCACATATAAGAATATAACAGGACAGGCAGTCACATATGAGAATATAACAGGACAGGCAGCAATGTGTATGGATATAACAGGACAGGCAGTCACATATGAGGATATAACAGGACATGCAGCAATTTGTATGGATATAACAGGACAGGCAGTCACATATGAGGATATAACAGGACTGGGAGCAATGTGTATGGATATAACAGGACAGGCAGTCACATATGAGGATATAACAGGACATGCAGCAATGTGTATGGATATAACAGGACAGGCAGTCACATATGAGGATATAACAGGACAGGGAGCAATGCGTATGGAAATAACAAGACAGACAGTCACATATAAGAATATAACAGGACAGGCAGTCACATATGAGAATATAACAGGACAGGCAGCAATGTGTATGGATATAACAGGACAGGCAGTCACATATGAGGATATAACAGGACATGCAGCAATTTGTATGGATATAACAGGACAGGCAGTCACATATGAGGATATAACAGGACATGCAGCAATGTGTATGGATATAACAGGACAGGCAGTCACATATGAGGATATAACAGGACATGCAGCAATTTGTATGGATATAACAGGACAGGCAGTCACATATGAGGATATAACAGGACCGGGAGCAATGTGTATGGAAATAACAGGACAAGCAGTCACATATGAGGATATAACAGGACTGGGAGCAATGTGTATGGATATAACAGGACAGGCAGTCACATATGAGGATATAACAGGACATGCAGCAATGTGTATGGATATAACAGGACAGGCAGTCACATATGAGGATATAACAGGACAGGGAGCAATGCGTATGGAAATAACAAGACAGACAGTCACATATAAGAATATAACAGGACAGGCAGTCACATATGAGAATATAACAGGACAGGCAGCAATGTGTATGGATATAACAGGACAGGCAGTCACATATGAGGATATAACAGGACCGGGAACAATGTGTATGGATATAACAGGGGCAGTCACATATGAGGATATAATTTTACAGGGAACAGTGTGTGGATATAACTGGACAGGAAAACAAACCTTAGGATAAAACAGGGCAGGGAGCAGTTTGTGTGTGGACTTTTGCAGGACAGAACCCCAGAATCCAGTCCAGTACATGAAGGGTTAATGTCAGTGTGGCACTTCTGCCCCAGTCTTTCTTAGTTTGTTAAGTGACTGCAATTGATTTGGTGAAGCTAATTTAGTAATTAAAAAGCTTATCGTGGCTTGCACTAATGAGCTAACAAAACACGCATAATTCATTTAAAATATTTACAGAGCCTCAGTGTCTGTGAGGGGGATGTTTGTTTAAAATGTGGTTAAATGAGAAGATAATTTAATGATAAGAAAGTGAGGTAGAGAAAAGGTGAACAAAATAAGGATATGGAGAGAGTGTGTGACAATCTAACAGGACAGGCAGCAGTGTGTGAGGCTATAACAGGACAGGCAGCAGTGTGTGAGGCTATAACAGGACAGGCAGCAGTGTGTGAAGATCCAACAGGACAGGCAGCATTGTGTGAGGATCCAACAGGACAGGCAGCAGTGTGTGAGGCTATAACAGGACAGGCAACAGTGTGTGAGGCTATAACAGGACAGGCAGCAGTGTGTGAGGCTATAACAGGACAGGCAGCAGTGTGTGAAGATCGAACAGGACAGGCAGAAATGTGTGAGGTTATAAGGGGACAGGCAGCAGTGTGTGAGGATCCAACAGGACAGGCAGAAATGTGTGAGGTTATAAGGGGACAGGCAGCAGTGTTTGAGGATCCAACAGGACAGGCAGAAGTGTGTGAGGTTATAAGGGGACAGGCAGCAGTGTGTGAGGATCCAACAGGACAGGCAGAAGTGTGTGAGGTTATAAGGGGACAGGCAGCAGTGTGTGAGGATCCAACAGGACAGGCAGAAGTGTGTGAGGTTATAAGGGGACAGGCAGCAGTGTGTGAGGATCCAACAGGACAGGCAGAAGTGTGTGAGGTTATAAGGGGACAGGCAGCAGTGTGTGATGCCATAACGGGGGGAGCAGTGTGTGAGGCTATAACGAGAAAGGGAGCAAAGTGTGAAGCCATAAGGGGAAAGGGGGCAGTGTGTGAGGATCTAACAGGACAGGCAGCAGTGTGTGAGGATCTAACAGGACAGGCAGCAGTGTGTGAGGCTATAAAGGGACAGGCAGCAGTGTGTGAGGATCTACCAGGACAGGCAGCAATGTGTGAGGCTATAACGGGACAGGGAGAAGTGTGTGAGGCTATAACGGGACAGGCAGCAGTGTGTGAGTATCTAACAGGACAGGCAGCAGTGTGTGAGTATCTAACAGGACAGGCAGCAGTGTGTGAGGCAATAAGGGGACAGACAGCAGTGTGTGAGGATCTAACAGGACAGGCAGCAGTGTGTAAGGCAATAAGGGGACAGACAGCAGTGTGTGAGGATCTAACAGAACAGGTAGCTGTGTGTGAGGATCTAACAGAACAGGTAGCAGTGTGTGAGGATCTAACAGAACAGGTAGCAGTGTGTGAGGATCTAACAGAACAGGTAGCAGTGTGTGAGGATCTAACAGAACAGGTAGCAGTGTGTGAGGATCTAACAGAACAGGTAGCAGTGTGTGAGGATCTAACAGAACAGGTAGCTGTGTGTGAGGATCTAACAGAACAGGTAGCAGTGTGTGAGGATCTAACAGAACAGGTAGCTGTGTGTGAGGATCTAACAGAACAGGTAGCAGTGTGTGAGGATCTAACAGAACAGGCAGCAGTGTGTGAGGATCTAACAGAACAGGTAGCAGTGTGTGAGGATCTAACAGAACAGGTAGCAGTGTGTGAGTTACTAACAGGACAGGCAGCTGTGTGTGAGTATCTAACAGGACAGGCAGCAGTGTGTAAGGCCATAAGGGGACAGGCAGAAGTGTGTGAGGCTATAACGGGACAGGGAGAAGTGTGTGAGGCTATAACGGGACAGGCAGCAGTATGTGAGTATCTAACAGGACAGGCAGCAGTGTGTGAGGCAATAAGGGGACAGGCAGCAGTGTGTGAGGATCTAACAGAACAGGTAGCAGTGTGTGAGTTACTAACAGGACAGGCAGCTGTGTGTGAGTATCTAACAGGACAGGCAGCAGTGTGTAAGGCCATAAGGGGACAGGCAGAAGTGTGTGAGGCTATAACGGGACAGGGAGAAGTGTGTGAGGCTATAACGGGACAGGCAGCAGTGTGTGAGTATCTAATAGGACAGGCAGCAGTGTTTGAGGCAATAAGGGGACAGACAGCAGTGTAAGAGGATCTAACAGGACAGGCAGCAGTGTGTGAGGATCTAACAGGACAGGTAGCTGTGTGTGAGGATCTAACAGGACAGGTAGCTGTGTGTGAGGATCTAACAGGACAGGTAGCTGTGTGTGAGGATCTAACAGGACAGGTAGCTGTGTGTGAGGATCTATCAGGACAGGCAGCAGTGTGTGAGGCTATAACGGGACAGGCAGCAGTGTGTGAGGATCTAACAGGACAGGTAGCTGTGTGTGAGGATCTAACAGGACAGGTAGCAGTGTGTGAGTTACTAACAGGACAGGCAGCTGTGTGTGAGGAAATAAAATGTCCTTTCATTTAGAGGAATCTATTGCTTTATACAATATTTAATCCTTTCTCTCTGCTAATCCTCACCATATTTTTTTTTTCTTTTCTTTGAAGCTGTCTGTGCTTTTCCTTGCAAGCCGTCTTTCTGTCACCTCTCTGCTCTGCCTCCTGATTCTCAGCCCACTGGTCCGTGTCTGATGTCTGTATTACATCCTGAGAAAGCCGGAGTATTTCTCTGCTTAAATCTCACCAAACCCTTTCATGTCTGACGCCAAATCACATTGACTAGAAAAAATGGCATATTTCCCAAAGCACTTGCCCCCAGTCTTTATCGTAGCCCCCCGACCCTGAAACATTCTAATTACCCTTCCCTTATTAGTAGCAATGATGTGTATCGTCTATATGTAAGATGCCATTATCCAGGGACCACCTGCAACGCCTTACCTACATAATGTATAATGCAGCACCGACGTGTGACACTGCTCTGTCCTCAAGAGACACTGATTACATCAATGAAACATGGTGACCCCAGTGAGACATTACCCCTTCAACAACGCTAGAGTAACGCTGCTTCCCTGCGAAACCAATAGAATTTCATTTCATACACAATAAGTGACACTGGCTGATGACACAGGGCTGCTAGGTATCAATGTAATTGGGGATGAATTTTTTTCTTTCATAATTCAGATAGGGAACATTTAGCTACAAATCAGCAAGCATAACCCAGGTACTGAACAAAAATGCTCCGGCTCCTAAGCTTACATTCCTGCTTTTTTTTTTTTTTAAATTCTTTTTATTTAACAAGAGAGTTCATACACATGGTACATACAGGTACAAGTACATTTTTGGTAAAGTCACTGCAATTCATGACAACAATAGGGTATCCAAAGTGAAGAATTGCAGTGTGCAAATTATACAAATACTCTAGAAATAATGCAGAGAAGCAATATAAGTGTGAGATATGCCCATCCCATTATGTGAAAGCAGAGTTGTTTACATTCCTGCTTTTTAAATAAATATACCAAGAGAACGAAGAAAATTTGATAATAGGGGTAAATTAGAAAGTTGCTTACAAGTTCTGTTCTATCTGAATCATGAAAGAAAAAGAAAATTGGGTTTCATATCCCTTTAAGGGTCTGATATTCAAAACCTTGATGGCATGGAGAGAAATTGCTCAAAATCTTGGGGGGGGCTAGACCTTGAATTGTATTGTAGGAGTCTCACATAAAGAACAATACATAGCAACATAAATATCTCGTTAAAATTTGTGTTTCTACATTACTTTTTTGGGCCTCGCCGTACGAGACTGAGCGTTGAGGTTTCATATCAGGCACTATGGCACAAAGAACAGGCACAATAGGGGGAAAATAGACACTGTACAAAGGGATTTGGTTTTAGGTATAAGGAAAACATCATTACCATTCTAAAGCCACTTGTATATAGGCATGATGAGTATACTGCATGTTTGCCCAATGATTATGTTTTTTAACTTTATTTTTAATTTTTAATGTTTACACAATTGATTGAAAAAAAATACTTTTCCCATTTTGGTGAGGTTTTCATCTAAAAACAAAAAAAAAAACGTGCAAGAACGTAACTATTCTCATCCTTCTTAAATCGGATTTTCACTGTTCTCATGCTGTAAATTGTGAAAAGCGCTAAGTGAAGAGGTTTTAAAGACAGTCTAAAGTTGCAGAACTCACTGTATAGACCGCAGTTTCAAAAACTCACCGTACAGACCGCAATTTCAAAAACTCACCGTACAGACCGCAATTTCAAAAACTCAACGTATAGACCACAATTTCAAAAACTCACCGTACAGACCGCAATTTCAAAAACTCACCGTACAGACCACAATTTCAAAAACTCACCGTACAGACCGCAATTTCAAAAACTCACCGTACAGACCGCAATTTCAAAAACTCACCGTACAGACCGCAATTTCAAAAACTCACCGTACAGACCGCAATTTCAAAAACTCACCGTACAGACCACGTTTTTAAAACCTCAGTCTTGCTGTATCGAACGGTGTTTCTCTTTGTAACTTTCTATAAGTGCAAGAAGATTGCAGTTTTATACAATTATAATGACACGATTGTAGACACAAACCCTGTTCCTAAATATGAGAATGCTGTGCTTTACAGTTCTTAAAATGCGAGCATGAAATAAAATTAAATATTATAATAATGGTAAACACAATTTCTCGAATTAGGGATATCACATATATGTATATTAAATTCATATAGATATACAGAACCGTAGACGATGAAGGAATTTGCTGTTTAGCGGCAACAATATAAACACAGCCATAGTTATCTAGGATGCAGAAATGTAAATTTCTAACAAATTAGTGCATGTCATTTTGGCATTAGAGGTTCAGTTGATTGATAATTGAGTATACAAGATAATGATTACTCTTTCAGTTATCTAAATTATTTTATAACTCATAAAATACCTTTATGTGAAATTGCCACATTATTAAATCTTCCAGTTTTAAATAGAAACTACATCAGTATGTGGGTTATAATTCCATTAAATCCTCCCCCCTTCTTCCATGCGGACCCCTAAGATCTCTGTACTGATATATGATGAGTAGTCTAAGCATGTTTTTTTTTTTTTACACTTTCTCTGTAAATTGTTTTTGATAGGTCGTTCCACTTAAGTAAAAAAAAAATCCAAGAAAATGTTCTTGAATCTTTGTGAGAGAGATTGACTGTATTTGCATATAAAAGCTCATCCGGATATTTAAAAAGCGGGTGAAACAGTTGGAAAAGATGATTTTGAGTAAAATTGGCAAGTTTTAAAAGAAAACACATTTGCATACTATTAGATGTTTTTTTCCTTCTGTCTCAAGTGATTTAAGTGATTTGCTTTTCAGGACAGAGAAATGAAGTCTTAGTAAGCGCGGAATTACCGCACTGTGGGCAGGAGCAGCGCTGGCCTCCCCTTCAGTTTCTTCAGTATGACGAATGTTCTCTGCTTTTTCCAGTTTCCTAGTGAAATGGACAGTAAAGTTTCATATATATATATATATATATATATATATATATATAAATATATATACACACAACTAAAGGGACATGCAAATGGAAATATAAAAATATGCCAGAACATTTTATTTTTGCAACATTGCCCACACAGAAGGATGCAAACACTGCAAATGGGTTAAGCACATAGTTAAAATGAGCTCTGTAGCAGCATCAGCATTGCCCTACAGGTTCTGAGCAGAACATGGGTTGGTGAGCAATGAGCTCTGTAGCAGCATCAGCATTGCCCTACAGGTTCTGAGCAGAACATGGGTTGGTGAGCCAATCATTGGTGGAGTATGTGTATAGCCTTCCATCATCTGCTCAGCCTGAGTGGAAGTGCATTGCTATTTACTACCCTTTCCTTTTTCTTGATTAAATGGGAAATAAAGTCATTTTGTATATGTGAATAGTTTTTATCAAAAACTGTAGGAATATAAAATAGTAGACAGTAAGATTCAGTGCCAGGATGCAGGAATGGGCCAGGGCGGACAGTAAATTTCAGAGCCAAGGATGAAGAAATGGTCCAGGGCAGATAGTAAGGTTCAGAGCCAGGATGAAGAAAAGGTTAATAGACAAGGATGCAGGGATGAACCAGGGCAGACAGTAAGGTTCAGAGCCAGGATGCAGGAATGGACCAGGGCAGACAGTAAGGTTCATAGACAAGGATGCAGGGATGAACCAGGGCAGAGAGTAAGGTTCAGATCCCGGATGCAGGAATGGACCAGGGCAGACAGTAAGGTTCATTGACAAGGATGCAGGGATGAACCAGGGCAGAGAGTAAGGTTCAGATGCAGGATGAAGAAATGGTCCAGGGCAGATAGTAAGGTTCAGAGCCAGGATGAAGAAAAGGTTAATAGACAAGGATGCGGGGATGAACCAGGGCAGAGAGTAAGGTTCAGATCCCAGATGCAGGAATGGACCAGGGCAGACAGTAAGGTTCATAGACAAGGATGCGGGGATGAACTAGGGCAGAGAGTAAGGTTGAGATCCAGGAATGGACCAGGGCAGACAGTAAGATTCATAGACAAGGATACAGGAATGGACCAGGGAAGACAGTAAGGTTCATAGACAAGGATACAGGAATGGACCAGGGAAGACAGTAAGGTTCATGGACAAGGATATAGGAATGGACCAGGGCAGACTGTAAGTTTCATAGACAAGGATTCAGGGATGAACTAGGGCAGATAGTAAGGTTCAGATCTAGGATGCAGGATGAAGAAATGGTCCAGGGCAGATAGTAAGGTCCAGAGTCAGGATGAAGAAAAGGTTCATAGAAAAGGATGCAGGGATGAACCAAGGCAGACAGTAAGATTCAGAGCCAGGATGCAGGAATGGATCAGGGCAGACAGTAAGGTTCATGGACAAGGATATAGGAATGGACCAGGGCAGACCGTAAGGTTCATAGACAAGGATACAGAAATGGACCAGGGCAGACAGTAAGGTTCATAGACAAGGATACAGGAATAGACAAGAGCAGACAGTAAGGTTCATGGAAAGGATACAGGAATGGACCAGGGCAGACAGTAAGGTTTAGAGCCAGGATACAGGAATGGACCAGGGCAGACAGTAAGGTTCAGAGCCAGGATACAGGAATGGACCGGGGTAAACAGTAAGGTTCAGAGACAAGGATGCAGGAATGGACCAGGGCGTACTATAAGGTTCAGAGCCACGGATGTAGGAAAGGACCAGGGCAGACAGTAAGGTTCAGAGCCAAGGATGCAGGAATGGACCAGGGCAGACAGTAAGGTTCAGAGCCAAGGATGTAGGAATGTACCAGGGCATATAGTAAGGTTCAGAGCCAAGGATGTAGTAATGGACCAGTGCAGACAGTAAGGTTCAGAGCCAGGATGCAGGAATGGACCAGAACATATAGTACGGTTCAGAGTCAAGGATGTAGGAATGGACCAGTGCAGACAGTAAGGTTCAGAGCCAGGATGCAGGAATAGACCAGCACAGACAGTAAGGTTCAGAGACAAGGATGTAGGAATGGACCAGGGCAGACAGTAAGGTTCAGAGCCAAGGATGTAGGAATGGACCAGGGCAGACAGTAAGGTTCAGAGCCAGGATACAGAAATGGACCAGGGCATATAGTAAGGTTCAGAGCCACGGATATAGGAATAGATCAGCGCAGACAGTAAGGTTCAGAGACAGGATGTAGGAATGGACCAGGGTAGACAGTAAGGTTCAGAGCCAGGATGCAGGAATGGACCAGGGCATATAGTAAGGTTCAGAGCCAATGATATAGGAATGGACCAGTGCAGACAGTAAGGTTCAGAGACAGGATGTAGGAATGGACCAGGGTAGACAGTAAGGTTCAGAGCCAGAATGCAGCAATGGACCATGGCATATAGTAAGGTTCAGAGCCAAGGATGTAGGAATGGACCAGTGCAGACAGTAAGGTTCATAGCCAGGATGCAGGAATGGGTCAGGGCATACAGTAAGGTTCTGAGACAAGGATACAGGAATTGGTCAGGGCATACAGTAAGGTTCTGAGACAAGGATGCAGGAATGGGTCAGCAGATACAGTAAGGTTCAGAACCAGCATGCACAAGCACAGTAGGACAGATTGATTTTTCCATCTCTCCCATTCATATCACTTTTCTCATCTTACCACCTAGTCTTTTCTATTACTTCTGGGTTTCTCTATCCTTTGCCAGATTGTGATGTTTGCTAGTTATAGGGTATTGATTGTCCCCTTTATCAGTTTAGCTCACACATTGAGAGTTGCATGTAACAGTGCGGTTACTGTGACAATGAGAAGCAGTTGCCATGACAATGAAAGAGGCCAATTGCATTCTCGGGGGCCTGCACCAGAGTGATAAACTCACTGCTCATTTTACTTTAATTGAAATTTGAAATCATAATTTCTGTAAAAGAGCAAATTGATTTATGCGTAAGCTTTTCATTTTGTTCCCTTTAAATATGCAAATAGAACTTTCACACCTTTTCATGCAGAGTATCCATTGGAGGGTCTTTTTCAAACCAGTGAAGCAGAGTAAACTCATATACGAACAGGTTTATTTGTGACACTTGTTCTTATTCAAGAGAGGATGGAAAAGTGCTCCTCACACCTTATCACCAGTTTATAGACAGCATTGTATTCATCTCTTCCCAGATGATGTATTGTAATGCAAAACGTACACTACAAATAACTGAAAATACTTAATGTGACTTCTATTTGGGTATCTAATGGATGACAGCCGTATCTGTAAGACAGGTAGATGTTTCCTGCTGACCAGGGGCTTGTAAAATCTGAACACCATCTCTTTTTTAGTAATGACTGTAATGCAGAAGGGAACGAATGGATAGATGCAAGGCTGTAACTAGAGGTCTCAGATGTCTCAATTGAGACTGGGTCCACTATTCTGGGGGGGGGGGGGGGCTAACTGGCTCTATAATCAGTAGAAGCATTTCTACAGGAGGTCCTGGTACGGTCTGCACGATTTCTGTCCCCACCCTGCAAAACAAAGCCTCCTGAAATGTTGGGAGGTAGGCAAGTTGGTTAAACTGGCCAATAGCAATGTAACTAACCATAAAAATCAGGTTACTATCTCCCACTTGTCTCAGTTTGTACAGTTATGGTTGTTGTTCATAGTCACTCATACATTTTTTGCCACTCATCAGCGCTCATTGGTAAAGGGGAAAAAAACTCTAAAAAATTATCATGATCAATATAAATAAATTTAAAAAAAGTTACTGCTGTTCATGTTGATTTTGAAGGTAACAGTATGTGTAACTGGGCCTTAAGGACTGATTGCTCATTGGCTGATAATCAGATCTCCCACTAATTGAACAGTAAAACACACACATAAAATGTTTTTTTTCCCCCTCAATACTAGAACCCCTATTTTAGAAAAAAACAAAATGTAATATATTTTAAAAGCCCTTGTTTCCCTTTTAGAAGGACATTGAATACAGTAGAATTGCATAATCAACTAATGCATAATAAAAAGACAATGCAATAGTACTTAGTCTTAATTTTAAAGTAGATTTTGACAAATGAAAAAATTGACTTCAATTTGCTGGCCCCCCAGAATCAGCCAATCACAGACGTATACACTGAACTCTTGCACATGCTCAGTATTAGCTGGTGCCTCAGAAACTGTGCATATAAAAAGATTGTGCACAATTTCATAACAGAAGTAAATTGGAAAATCTCTTAAAACTGCGTGTCTATCAACCCAAAAAGGAAAGCAACCAATAGAAAAAGTAGAAAGTGTAACATGGAATCTTATCACAGCAGAAGTTTTTGCAATTGCAAATAAAAAAAATGCAGTAGTAAGGCATTGCCCATACCGACAGTCCCGAAGGCGCATTCTTCACCATTACCGCATAAAATGATGTGTCCCATATAAAATAATAGAAGCTGAAAAACTCAAAATTACACCTGTTTTCTATTCAGCGCAAAAACAGTTAAAACTGTAGGGTGCTGTTGTTAAAGTCTCAAACATAACAACAATCTCAACTAGGTGTAAAAGAGGAAAAATACGTTTTCTGAGGCCTCTTTTCCATTGAGATGTTGAAGTTTGCAAACAATGCCAGCTTTTCTCTTTTTAAATTCATTTTCATATGTAATATTTAGTGCTGCCCTGGACATAGGCCCTTTAAAGGGACAGTCAAGTCAAAATTAAACGTTCATGATTCAGATAGGGCATGCAATTGTAAACAACTTTTTCATTTACTTTTATCATAAAATATGCTTTGTTCTCTTGGTATTCTTTGTAGAAAGCTAAACCTAGGTAGGCTCATATAATAACTGCAATGAAACACTAGACAGCCAATATTGAACCCCCCCCCCAAAAAAAAAAAAACATATCGCATATATAATGCGAACAACTTAAAGGAACACTGAACCCAATTTTTTTTCTTTTGTGATTCAGATAGCGCATGCAATTTTAAGCAACTTTCTAATTTACTCCTATTATCAATTTTTCTTCGTTCTCTTGCTATCTTTACTTGCATCTAAGTAATTTTTTTGGTTCATCACTTGTTTATTGGTCGGTTAAATCAATCCACCAATCAGCAAGAACAACCCAGGTTGTTCACCAAAAATGGGCCGGCATCTAAACTTACATTCTTGCTTTTCAAATAAAGATACCAAGAGAATGAAGAAAATTTGATAATAGGAGTAAATTAGAAAGTTGCTTAAAATTGCATGCTCTATCTGAATCACACACACAAAAAAAAAAAAAAATGGGTTCAGTGTCCCTACTTGGAATGGCATAGAAAGAGCAAATATGTTTGCACAGACATCTTATGGCAGTGTCAATGTCACTCACTCACAATCACTGTCACTAATTTAGGGTCACTGTCACTTATCAGGGGTCTACGTCGCTTATTATTTGTTATCATCTGTTGGCATTCTCATAGCTACCTCAAGCGATATGTAAATACGGGTCATTATGAGGTATAGGTAAAAAGCTGTCTTCTGTATAGTAACAGGGCATATTGCACACTCAGATGCTATTTATAGTAGCCGATCCTATCTGAAGACCAAATTAGTTGTATGGGGTGAAAAGCTATTTTTTAGTTTAAAGGGACACTGAACCCAAATTTTTTCTTTCGTGATTCAGATAAAGCATGAAATGTTAAGAAACTTTCTAATTTACTCCTATTATCAAATGTTCTTCATTCTCTTGGTATCTTTATTTGAAATGCAAGAATGTAAGTTTAGGTGCCAGCCCATTTTTGGTAAACAACCTGGGTTGTTCTTGCTGATTGGTGGATAAATTCATCCACCAATAAAAAAAGTGCTGTCCAGAGTACTGCACCAATAAAAAAAAGCTTAGATGCCTTCTTTTTCAAATAAAGATAGCAAGAGAACGAAAAAAAATGATCATAGGAGTAATTAGAAAGTTGCTTAAAATTACATGCTCTATCTGAATCACAAAAGAAAATTTTTGGGTTCAGTGTCCCTTTAAGGTTTGGAAATGTCCTTACCTCAGTCATGAAAGCTTTGCAGTTGGTCCTCTATATAAGCTAATACCTCCTGTAACTAACTTGCTTAAAGATTCCTAAATATACAGTAAGGCACCCACGCATACCTGGTAAGTTTTACCCTCTATAGCAATATGTTTATCAGAAGCTTTTCCTTAGCTTCATATGTTTGTGGGGCAAACAATTGCAAGATGTACCAGCTTAATCCAATCTGATTGCATACGGGATAATTCTGGATATCTAAGGGATAATCTATCCAGGGGTGCAAGGGGGCATAAATGGTATTATAAATATTTAAAGAAAAAAGGAGAAAATAGGAAACAATAAGAAAACAGTATGCCCTATGCCAGCACTATCCATAATAAATCTATTGAAGAATAAAGCAAACAACAGAATTGCTATATGAGCCTTTTTCATTAGCCTTTTATAGGCATATGGGCACTGGAAGCAATTAACCTTCTATTGGTCCATCTTATTAACTCTTTACATTGTAATGGAACTTACAATGGCCATTGGTAGATAGGTATCATGCATCACCTTTTTTAGCTTAGGCACTTCATTCATTATTGCACTATTCATATATATGAATTAGTATTTTTCTATCTTGATTTAGAAGCATCTTTATGTTTGTGGGAGAGGGGCTTGTTTCCATCACACCGGAAGCCTCCACACTCAGTGTTGATTGCTTTATTCTTCTATAGATGTATTATGGATAGTGCTGGCATAGGGCATACTGTTTTCTTATTGTTTCCTATTTTCTCCTTTTTTCTTTATTTATTTATATATATATATATATATATATATATATATATATATTTTTTTTTTTTATATATATATATATATATATATATATATACCCATATTTATATTTAGACATACTGTATATAAATGTATATATATTTATATATATAAATATACAAACATACATAGACTATAGCCCTTTCCATTCAAACACCTTGTCATATACCATATACCTTTTAACCCTTATAAAAAAATTATATGAATATTTGTTTTATCAGATAGTGTATATATGAGTGTACCATTTTATGTTTATGTTGTTTGGTGCACTTTTTTTTTTTTTTTTTTATAACACACTTTTTACGCTAGGTCTTCACTCGTGCAAACCTGACGTGCGCTAATTTAGTTTGCGCTTGAGCAAGCATGTTTACTTTCAACTTCTAATCTTAAAGGGACAGTCTACAATAAAATTGTTATTATTTAAAAAGATAGATAATGCCTTTCCTACCGATTCCCCAGCTTTGCACAACCAACATTGATATATTAATATACTTTATAACATTTAAACCTCTAAATGTCTGCCTGTTTCTAAGCCACTACAGACAGCCTCTTTTCTCGTGCTTTTTTATTTTCTTTTCACAACAGGAGACCGCTAGTTCATGTGGGCCATATAGATACCATTGTGTTCACGCCCAATAAGTTATTTAAAGGGACATAATACTCATATGCTAAATCACTTGAAATTGATTTACTTACTGTAAAAAGCTGACAGGAAAATATCACCTGAGCATCTCTATGTAAAAATGGAAGATATTTTACCTCACAATCTCCTCAGCTCAGCAGAGTAAGTTCTGTGTAAAAAGTTAAAAAAATAAAAAATGAAGAAATGAACAGCAGCCAATCAGCATCAACAGTGCTGAGGCCATGAACTCTTTTACTGTGATCTCATGAGATTTCACTTAACTCTCATGAGATTTCATTGTACACTTCCTTACACTGAATAGGGAAATAAGATGAGTGTGCACGAAAGCTCGCTCCTTCAGCTGTCCTTAGAAGTCCTTTACAATGGGATGTGGCTACTGAGGAACTTTTGAGGTAAAATAACTTGCTTTTTTACATAGAGATGTTCAGGTGATATTTTCTAGTCAGCTTTTTACAGCTATACGGCATCACAAGTGTTTAAACATTTGGGTATTATGGCCCTTTAAGAGTTAGCACAACACAGTACTAAATGCAAGTCCATAGATAATAAATAAAAAGTCATGTAATCAGGGGGCTGTCAGAAGATGCTTAGATACAAGGTTATCACAGAGGTAAAAAGTGTATTAATAAAACTGTGTTGGTTGTGCAATACTGGGGAATGGGTAATAAAGGGATTATCTATCTTTTAAAACAATAACAATTATATTGTAGACTGTCCCTTTAAAAACCACTGGATGCATCTATGCCCCCCTCTGGCGCAGATACTGGAAGCATATGTCAGCCTTTGTAAATGAACTGTAATGTTTCCCCTATGCGTAAGATGCTGGGGGCAGCTGTTCCATCCTTACCAGATCTCTGGGCTTCTGGCAATTGGATTGTTGTAGTCTGTCAGCCATGTCAGATCCTTCCCTTCACCACAAAGCACACCTTGCTTGGTTTGCTACAGACGCTATTAAGTATTGATGCCGGCTATCTGAGCGTGTGCGAGCTGAAGCAGAAATCGAGCCATGAAATAATTAATGAAGAAGAACTCATAGCGTACCTGGGAGAATGGCCCTGTTGCATCAATGAAAGATCAGAAACACCTTTTTACTGCAGGATTGGAGCTTGTTACATAAACCCACTGGTGAGGGTCATTAGGAGGATGGAAAAGTCTTTACTAGCAGCGAGCAGTGATTTCTAGTACAACAAAATGTCAAAGCTAAGACAGAATTTAGCTTTAGAATAGAGCTATGGACCATGGGCATTCACAGACATATTTTTTCCAGGGTGAGAAAAGAATAAAAAGGGCATCATCTTATACCTGGTGGCTCATTGCCATTTAAACAGCCACTCAAGCAGGTACCTTGGTTAGATATAAAGTTTCAGGTGGGAACGTTTGGGAATAATTGCCCCTCCTCTGGATCACATCTTTTTACGGATAGGGGCAGAGGATATGCATTTAAATTCACTGACCAATGAGGAAATGTTGAAAAACTGCACTGTATGGGAGATGGACAAACTGCAGTATGAACCATTTTCATATAAGAAATGTTGTTTTTGATCAAACTGGCACCAATTCCAATCAATTTTAATTAGCTGCGCAAAAAAGATTCTCATTCTCTCAGATTTGGTAAATATGAAAATAAGAAGCCGTCTTCTTGTCATCGGTTAAATACATTGCTGCAAAACTGCGGCCATATGACACGTACAAACTCCTACTTAGGTATGCTCTCATGGATGGGATCTATGTTTCAATAAAAAAGTATGGAAAGAAAGGATAAAATTAGGTTTTTCTTATGAATTAGAAACCCTTGAATTTGAAAACTTGTGTGAACTACTTTGCATGACTCTAAAGTAGGGTTAATCAGCCCATCACCTGTTTTTGCATGGCCCGCTGGCCAAGCATGGTTTTTACATTTTTAAAAGGTTGGGAAAAAAAATAATAAAAATAATATTTTGTGACCAGTGGTATTTCTATGGGGGTGCTATACATCCCAAAACGCACATGTAGCACCCCCCAGTTAAGCTGCAAAGGGCTCCATATATTATGTGTGCTGTCTCTATCAAATTTTTCACTACTTTTGTTAGCCTGCAAAATATTAACTTAAAGGGACATTAAACCCACATTTTTTTCTTTCATGATTTAGAAAGAGTATGCGATTTTAAACACCTTTCTAATTGACTTCTATTATCTAATTTGCTTCATTCTCTTGATATTCTTTGCTGAATAGCATATCTAGATAGGCTCTGTAGCTGCTGATTGGTGCCTGCACATAGATGCCCCGTGTTATTGGCTCAACCATGTGCATTGCTATTTCTTTAACAAAGGATATCTAAAAAATAAAGCATATTAGATAATAGAAGTAAATTGGAAAGTTATTTAAAATTGAATTCTCTATCTGACTCACGAAAGAACATTTTTGGGTTTAGTGTCCCTTTAACTAGAACTGACATTGTTTGTAACACTTTACAATTCTAATTCTGGTGTCTATATAAATAAAGTTTTATTGGAACCCAGCTACTCTCATACGTTAATGTATTTTCTATGGCTGTTTTCTCGCTTATGGCAAGACAGAGATCATATAGGGCATTCTCATCGCCTTACAAGGCTGCTCTCCACGCTACACTATACTTTAGCACAATATTCTCAACTCAAAGGAAAGTAACAGTCAGAAAAAATAGAAAATGGAATCTCACCACAGCAGAATTTCTTCATAAAAAATGAAAATGGGGCTTTAACAACGTTTCCCAGTGGCTCATTTGTTGGATATATATTTTGAAGTTTGTCTATAAAAATGTGTGTGAATTTGTTTTCTCTTTACTTATTGAAGCACCTATATCATTTCCTCAATGTTTCATCTTATTTACTGTCTGTACCATAACAAACAAAAAAAGTGTAGACTCCTGCTCTAAAGTAATGGAATATAAGACATTAAATCTTTAAATTCCAACTGCTTGTAGACAACAAATAGCAGCTGATTGAGGCTATATCTTGTTAAACACATTACAGACGTTGCTGGTCTGGCACGGCAGAGGTTAACAGGTGAAATCACTGCAGTTGCCCTTCAAACATGTCCCGGCCTTGCGGTTTGCAAAGCCACCAATCTCTCTGTGGAATTACAGCTTCTAATTCCCATCCAGCTATTAATTTATTCTGTCTGTAATTGTGCATTTCCTCTGTGCAGCAACTGCCCTTCAACAAAGCTTCAAAGTCTCCCCTTTTGTTTAGTTCAGTTAATTTGCAGAGAGTTGGAGCTCAGCTTTTTATGTTTGGTATTTACCATACGGTAGAACAGCTTCCACCCGTGCAGAAAACGGGTTTTAAGAAGCATTTCTGTTGCAGGAGGGATATTCACTGTGTACATATATAACTTTCATTATTTCTCATTTCAAAGAAGCTAAACCAATATAAAGATCTTTAAACCAACATGGTCTGACCCTGAGACACAGGATTCCAGCTGATTTTTGAGATATCCTCAAGGTTCTTTCCGGGATTGTTGACGCCAGACCAACTGCAATATTGGTTGACTGCTAATTCTGTAGCCTCAATATTTGTTTACTGCTAAATAGAAGTCCCAGAATAGTCTTACTTCTTTTCTACTTGTAAATGTGATTTGAGATGCAGGTTTGCCAATTAGAGGCAGAAATATTTTTGTTCAGCCAGGGTGATTGAAAAGCTCTGCTCTCCCGCAACAAATGCTCATGCAATGCTAAATTTTGATGTACAAATGTTCCCCACACTTTGCAATAAAATGCTGACATGTTCACAACATATTCATAAATCTAGCCCTAAGGCTCTCTCATCTCTCAAAATATCTAGTAAACGGTCTCCATAAGTTAACATGGCAATTTGAGGCCATACGTGAGTACTGCATACATTCATAATAACATTTCCTGGACAGGATGGTGAGGGGGACTTGTGGATAGTGATAGGGTTGCCACCTTGGCCATTTTTTCCTGGACACTTATGAGTTACACATGGTGTAGGGTGTGCAGAGGGGAACATACAGTGCACCTCTGGACAGCACTATTCATGTTCCTCCCTGCACACCCTGCAGCTTGTGTAACTCATAAGTGTCCAGGAAAACATGGCCGAGGTGGCAACCCTAGATGGTGAGCCAACCGTGTTTTGTGGGCGGAGCTGCAGGTATGCTGTAGGTGGAGTTTGGTGTTATGGGCGGAGCCTGGAAAGATGCTGGAAACCAAGACATTCACCCTTACAGTCCCTCAGTATCCAAGGTAGTTGGGAGTTCTAATATTGGAATCTATTGGGTCATTCTATTAAAAGAGGCTTTTTGCTGGGTTTTCAAATTGTATATCACTTAATTAGATCCTGTATTCTATTTTTATTTTACATTCCAGTTCTGTAAACTCCAGCAATTGAAGATTCAACAGGGATTTTTCAGTTCTTCTTTATCACAGGTTTTCATATTTTTTTAGTCTTCTTTTTTTTTTGTTTAATACCTTTGACTACTTAAAAGTTAATTTTGTCCTATTTCAAAGTAAAATCCTGGCTGTTTCTGCAGGGTAGTTAGAACTGCTCTATTGGAACACACCTATTCTATTCAAATATACGGGGCAGGTTTCGGCGCAAGCGAGGGAACCCGTGCTGCCCGTAATTTCACCTTGCACATCGGGGTATTACATATACTGCGCCGTCAGATGCTAAACTGGCGTAAGTAGGACAAACTGGCGATCTTCTGAAATGTGCGCAAATACACATTTTAGTCGTCACAAGTAACTTACGCCAGTATTTTGTCCACGGAAAGTGTCAATATAGAGTAGTTTTATTCAAATTAGGCTAACACTCGTAAAAATGATCCACGATTTCAAATAAATGCGACACGTAATTCTGCTATTCAAAATTCTTATATAAACCCATATATAAAGATATGAAGGTAATACAATTATGATTTACCATTGTTCTCTCCTCCAAGTATTGTTGATTGTTTTGAGAAGAAATTTAAAGTAAATAAGCAAGTATATGTCCACAATGTGATAAAGTACCTACAAGCTCAATCCATTTGATTATGTTGTGGCTTCAAACTATTTCAAATACACAAATAAACCTTATAAAAACAATATCATAGTATACTGTCCCTTTAACCTTGAGATGCTGCTTAAATGTATGTGTTTGTTAAGGCTTCCAGGGAGTTACGTTGTTTTTTTAGTCAGTGCAAGGGTTGCTGCGCCTGCAACTTGTGGCGAGATGAGAATGGAGTAGATTTTCTGAATTCTGCGCGCGTAAGTCCTTACGCTGTATATTGGATACCAAATTGCACGTCTGTTCTATGTTAGTCTATGGTTAAAAAAAATACGGGCGAAGGGTGAAATATACGCGCGTAACTTGTATGCTACGCCGTATATGTCATACCAAAATCGCGTAAAATCTGGCGTCGCCGGCTTTTGCGGGCGATGCTCTATATATAATAGAGGCCCAGATGAGAATAAAGCCAAGCATTGGGGCATATACATGTATGCCTGCTCCTGATTGGTTAAACAGTAGTATCTTTATCTAGATTGGCACAGGAACACAAATGTGACTTCGTACAAAGAAATTTGATTTTACGCTAGAATGTACCTAGCATGTTCAGTTTATAAGGTAATAAATGCTATGGTTTCTTTTTGCAAATACAAATAAAGGTACATAAAAATATAGATTCAATTTTACTTTGTTTTGTGGAAACGTTTACAATGAATATAGATGTTTTAGAAACAATAAAATTGTTCAAAAATCAGACAAATACATTAGACATGTTTGAAGCGCAGCTGCAGTGATTTTACCTGTTAACCTTTGCCATGCCAGACCAGTAAAGTCTGCAATGTGTTTAGCAAGATATATCCTCAATCAGCTGCCAGAGTGCCTAATAATTTGTTGTCAACAAGCAGTTGGAATTTAAAGGGACATTAAACACTAAGTAAATCATTGATAGAATGATGTATTCATTGCAAAAATTAGCCTGAGAATAATATAGTAATGTATTCCTTAAAATGCTTTTAGTTGTTTTAATATTGAAAAAATAAGGGTAACATTTTAATGTCCAGAAATCAGTGGGTGACGCCATATTGTAACTTAGGTTTCTTTTTCTGCTAAGGCCAGTTTAGTTACAGTTATAAACCGATTACTAGGCTGAGCAATCAATAACTGTGCGGAATACTGCTGTGTCAGAACTTCCACTTTTAACAGGAATTTGGAAGTCAATAATTTTCAGAATTAAATTACAGAAAAAGGGAACAAAATAAATTAAAGTATATTGCAAATTTGCTTTACTTCATATAATTAAACATTTTATAGTAAACATTTTAAGTGTTTAATGCCCTTTAAATATTTAGAGCAGGAATCTGCACTTTTTTCTGGAAAGGTTCAGATAGTAAATATTTTAAGCTTAGAGAGCCAAGGCAAGAGGCAAAATTGAGCATGTTATTTAGGTACTTCTACAAGTAGAGAGAAAACAAATTTACAAAAAGGTGATAGGGCATTGTGGGTAGTGGCTCAAAGCTGTTTTGTGGGCAGTGCTGCGAGTGTGTTGTAGGAGTATCAGGTACACGGTTGGGCAGAGCTTGTGCACTTTATGGTAGAAACTAGCACATTTGCCCAGACAAGAGAAGTTACAGGAGTGGCCAGTGGTCAGACATCCTGCAAAATCCGAGAGAGTTAGGAAGTATGTTACAGCAGTGTGACTGTGTGTTTCACATTTTGAGTTGTCACCTTCCTTTTGACAGCAGATTACTAACGCAATTTAGTTTCCTTAGCCAATGGAAGAAAACTATGTGGCTTGTTGTAAAAAAAATAAGCTCAGACAGACTAATGAAAATAAAGTTGTATTCCTTTTTTTAAGAACACTTAATAAATCCCTGGCTACTTAAAGGTGTTTAGTCGTTTGCTTTTCACAATCTGTGCCACGTATGGTTGCAGACACCTCAGCAATATTGGAGCAGGCGTGCGGTTGTTGCAGAGGGATTTCTGAATGGATAATGTCCCCCTCTAAGCTTAGAACACAGCTTGTAATACGCAGGTTGCTGAATATTCACAATCAGAGACAGGTTCATTTCACTTCTAAAGGAGCATTCTGTTTCATGTAACTTTCTGTCTATTTGCAGAATGTGACGTCTGTAGGGGACAATTGTATACACTGAGGTCCTTTAGCTGAGAATTTGTGTTAGTTTGCTGGGGGGGATCTTTCCTTGTCTGGAGCTTTACAATGATGAATATGTGTGATATAATCTCTGTGTAACGGAAGCCCTTGCATTGTCTGTGTTAGTAGAAACTGAAGTGGGAGAGCACGTGCTTTAGGAGCCCCTCTTATTGGAGGTTCTGTATTTCAGTGCCCCTGTGTGTGGCTATCTCTGTATTAGAACTATTATTATTTGTTTAGCGTCTCTGTTTAGTAGGGCCCCTGTGTGCAAGTATTTGTGTATTAGAAGCCCCTGTGCGTGGGTATCTGTGTTTTAGGGCCCCTGTGTGTGGGTATCTGTGTATTAGGGCCCCTGTGCAGGTGTCTGTGTATCAGAAGCCCCTGTGTGTGGGTATCTGTGTATTAGGGCCCCTGTGCAGGTATCTGTGTATTAGGGCCCCTGTGCATATATCTGTGTATTAGAAGCCCCAGTGTGCAGGTGTCTGTGTATCAGAAGCCCCTGTGTGTGGGTATCTGTGTATTAGGGCCCCTGTGCAGGTATCTGTGTATTAGAAGCCCCAGTGTGCAGGTGTCTGTGTATTAGAAGTCCATGTGTGTGGGTATCTTTGTATTATGGCCCCTGTGTGCAAGTATCTGTGTATTGGGGCCCGTGTGTGTGGGTGTCAGTGTTTTAGAAGCCCCTGTTTGGAGTCTGTTTATTTGGGCCCCTGTACTAAGAATCTTTGTAAATTAGGGCCTCTGTTCTAAGAATCTCTGTGTATTAGGGCCTCTGTTCTAAGAATCTCTGTGTATTAGGGCCTCTGTTCTAAGAATCTCTGTGTATTAGGGCCTCTGTTCTAAGAATCTCTGTGTATTAGGGCCTCTGTGTTTGGAGTCCTTGTGTGTTAGGGTCCCTTTACTAAGTTTATCAGGGCCCCTTTGCTAAGGGTTTCCGTGTATTAAAGCCCCATTGCTGAGCGTGCCTTAGGGCCACTGTGCTGATGGTACCTGTGTATAAGGAAAACCTCATCATTAGAGCTTGTAATATTTGGATTACTGTCCCAAGATAATTTTGATTTAAACCCATGCAAAGCAGCTGGTGAGGCAATCAGGAGTGGCATTCGCAAACATCTGCCAATCTGGCGGTTTTCTGCATGGGAGCTGTTGTGCTTGTGGCTCCTAATTGGGACTTTAACCATGTGTTTAACCCATTTATGACATTAAAATACATTGCAAACTATGGTCTGTAATGCAAAAATGAATTGATGTAATGATATAGATTATTGATGGCCGATCTCATAACACACGGGTGCTGTAGATCAATAGTTTACAAGCCTTAAAGGGACAGTATACTGTAAAATTGTTTTTCACTTAATGTGTTGCCAATTACTTTTTTTTTACCAGTTGCAGAGTATAAAATGTATTAGACTTTGCTTTTTAAGGTTTATTTGTGTATATGAATTAGCTGGTTTTGTGTTTTGAAGCCACAACCTAATAGAATGGGTTGAGCTTGTAGGTATAATCAGATCTCATTACTTTATCACATTGTGTTCATATACCTGCTTCTTTATCTTATATTTGTCCATAGGCCAATCACCAATACTTAGAGAGAACAATGGAAATTCCACATTTTATTACCGTATCTCTTCTATACTCCATTGGGAGTGTAATTTCTTCTGCTGACTGTGTTTACACAGCTTATTTATAGCTTGGCCCTAAGACCAAAAATGTTCAGAATAGGTGGGGATACCACAGGCTAAATCACTATTTCACATGTCAATATAAGGGTAAAGGAAATACTTCAAAACAATCTAATACACTCTAGCAGGTAAAGTGGATCATTGGGAACAAATTGAAGGGGATTTTTTATTTTTAGTAAACTGTCCCTTTAAGGGCTACATGTACATTTATTGCTGTTAAACACACACATAATAAATATCATAAAATGTCCACTGCTGCAGATTTATGTAAGGTTGCAGGGCACCCTCTGTCTGCTGCTCTCCCTTCAGAGGGTCACTTTGTTTACCCACTCACCGGAAGTACCCAAAACACATAATATTAGTTCTGCTTTACCCTGGGGGCCACAAAAACTAGTGCAGAGGGCCACATGTACCCCTGATTTAGATAACATAATTTTTGCTATGAGCTCCCTGTATAGTAGATTTTACTGTTAGGAAAACCCTGTATTAGGAGCCTGCCATGTATAATTGAGGTCCCACTGTATTTGGAGACTTCCAGTGTTTAGTTAAAAATCCCAAAGCTCCTCAGAGAGGGAACATTAGTTGCAGCTTTTATACACTGAATCTAATTGTAGCATAGAGCGTTTCTCCTTTCCATTTCCTTAAATAGCTCACAAACCAGGGCATGCAAATGGGTTATTTCACGTTGTAACTTTCCATGAATTACATTTTTGCTTTCTGGTAAATTGGTAACCAACCTGAACGTTGCAGATTTAGACAGATGAAGTCAGCACACCTGGAGGGAGATGATATAAAAATAAAATATCTGGATCCAATTCTCTTCTTTTAATATGTGTTTAACCAGTGCAAAGTTGTCTTCCTGTGTCACTACAGGTTAGGAGGCAAATGGTGAGCAAATAGGAAAAATAAATACATAGCATATCCTCACCGTTCCAGGAATGCACCTTGGATTTGTGTTTAACCTTTTTGAAGAACTCAATTTTGTTAGAGTCTTTTAATTTTAAACTAAATGTCATTCTTTATACTTACATGTTGTCCCTTTAAAGGCATTTCCAAAAAAAGAAATAAAGGGCTGAATTTGTTTCACTGCTCAGATAAACGTTCTGCTTTGTTTTACATCTATCAGTAAGGCATCAAGGTTAAAGAGGTATGAAACTCCATTTTATTCTTTCATGATTCAGACAGAGCAGGCGATTTTAAGCAACTTTCTAATTTACTCCTATTATTATTATTTTGTTCTCTTGGTATCTTTATTTGTAAAAGCAGGAATGTAAGCTAAGGAGCCGGCCCATTTCTGGTTCCGCTCCTGGGTTGCGCTTGCTGATTGGTGGCTAAATGTAACCACCAATCAGCAAGCGCTATCCAGGATGCTCAACCAAAAATGGGCCAGCTCCTTAGCTTAGATTCCTGCTTTTTCAAATAAAGATAGCAAGAGAACAAAGAACAATTGATAATAGGAGTAAATTAGAAAGTTGCTTAAAGGGACAGTCTAGTCCAAAACAAACTTTCATTATTCAGAGAGAGCATGTAATTTTAAACAATTTTCCAATTTACTTCTTTCACCAATTTTGCTTTGTTCTCTTGGTATTCTTAGTTCAAAGCTAAATCTAGGAGGTTCATATGCTGATTTCTAATCCCTTGAAGTCCGCCTCTTTGCTCAGAGCATTTTGACAGTTTTTCACCACTAGAGGGTGTTAGTTCATGTGTTTCATATAGATAACACTGTGCTCATGCAAGTGGAGTTCCTAGGGGCCAGCACTGATTGGCTAAAAGTCTGTCAAAAGAACTAAAATAAGGAGCAGTTTGCAGAGGCTTAGATACAAGGTAATCACAGAGGTAAAAAGTGTATTAATATAACTGTGTTGGTTATGCAAAACTAGGGAATGGGTAATAAAGGGATTATCTATCTTTTAAAACAATAAATATTCTGGTGTAGACTGTTCTTTAAAAGTGCATGCTCTATCCGAATCATAAAAGAAAAACATTTGGGTTTAGTATCCCTTTAACCCCCTAAGCCATTGGTACGTAACTCTACGTCATGCGCTACATATCCCGGTGCGTTACGTAGATTTATTTCCCACATGCTGGAAGCCCAAACAGTCTTGTCAAGTCTTGCTTTTCCTGGGCTTTCAGCATCTGTCTTCATATGGTAATGGAGCTTGATCGGTGAGCCGTTACCATATGAAGGCAGGTTGCCAGATCTCCGTTGGTGATTGTGGGAGGTGTGGGAAGGAAGGCGGGAGGCGGGTGAGTGGCCCAGCGGCGGGGGGAGGAGAAGGTAGCTGGAGGGACCCTATGCTACAGAAGAAACATCTTAAGGGAGATGGGCTGCTGCACTATGGAAAAAGCTGCAATGGGGTGGTGGGGCACCGGGCACCTTAAATAATAATTGCAGGGAGGGGGAGGTGGGGGCAGACAGCTGCCAGTACCTAAGATGGTGGAGACCATTAGGGGGTTAGAGAGCTTCTTTGGAGGGATCAGGGAGCTGGGAGATTAAGGGGGATCCTATACTGCAGAAAATAAAAATAAATAAAATTAATTTTAAAAGAAATATAAGCCCCAAAACTTCATCTAAGATGGAGGAGTGTGTGGGTGTGGGGGGCTTGAAAGCTGTTTGGGAAGGATCAGGGAGGCGGGAGGTGTCAGGCTGGAGGGTAATACATTACAATACTATTACCAGCTATCCAATTAACTCCTTCACTGACGGGAATTTCAGAAGTGTCGTGCGCAGCTACAATTAGCCATCTTCTAATTACCAAAAACAATGACAAAGCCATTTATGTCTGCTTTTTCTGAACAAATGGGATCCCAGAGAAGCTTTTACAACCGTTTATTTTATGATTGCACAAGCGGTATATAAATAATTTCAGTGAGAAACCCAAAGTTTGTGAAAAACTAAAGTTTTTTTTTATATGATTGCATTTGGTGGCGAAATGTTGGCATGAAATATACCAAAATTTCAATAGATCAATACATTGAGTTGCCTCTAAAAATATATATAGTTTTGATAGGTATATCAAAAAAACAAGGCTCTATTTCTGTTTAAATTAAGTGATAGCAAAAATGCTAAAAATTCTATGGTATTTTGGGTGTTTTTCTCTGACATTTCCAGTAGTGATGGGGTTAAATTACAATTTATTCTGTACATATTAAAAAACAATTTATTCCTGTGTAATTTAAAAACAAAAACTTTTTTGATAAAGTACAATTTTGTTACAATTTTTGATGCACCTTAACAATAAAAAATATTCCTTCTTTATTTCTGTCTGGTTCAATTATTCATATAGTATGATTTTTAAATAATGATTTTCATTGTGCACTTTTGTAATGAATGCAGTGTACGCGTGGCATTCTTAAAAAATCTCATCAGCCCAGAGAGCTTTATACAACCCGGCCCTAAAAGCGAAAAGGATTTTTTTTTATTTAAAGGTAAAACGTGCCCAAAATGTTTTGAGTATTTTATCTGCCTTCTTATGATACGTTTCAGCCGGCAGAACATCTGTTCCCTGTGGGGTAAGAAGCTGTGCTGGGATCATTTATTGCATCTGGTACAGGTCCTGTTAGACTTTAACCGTTACATCTAAACTTGCTTATTGCTGCACTAGTAACCATCAGTCCTGTAGTATACTTTATGGTTGTAAATTTCAGACAAAATAGACCTTTGGAAAGAATTTATTATATGGTGCTCTTTATGGTGGGTATGACTGTGAGGGGTATTACAATCTTTTAATACACATTGGCCTAAATTCATAGTCAGTTGTGAGGTTGACCAAGGGTCTCACTGTAAATTCTTAACTTGTAATCTGACCCTTTCTTCATAAAATTACGCAAAACTAAATTATTGTTTGCTTTGTTCATGAATTCATATTAATGGACATAGCGTTGTATCTGACTACTACAACCCTATTCTAGCGAACAAACGCAAAATCATAAAACATCTACAGCCACTGCTTCAACAGGATATCACACTTAAAGAAATCTTCCCCCACTATTGGCATTTAAACAACCACCTAAACTGAAACACAAACTAATCCGTAGTAAACTAAGCTCAGAACAGGATAACGTACAAAATGGCTCCAAACGTTTTCAATAAAGCACTTTGCAAACTGTCACCTAGATTACGAGTTTTGCATTAAAGGCTGTGCGGTGCTAACGAGCAGTTTATGCTCACTGCTCACTTACAGACAGCGCTGGTATTACGGGTTTTTACAAACCAGTCAAGAAGTGAGCGTTGAGCAAAATTGTGCTCATTACCGCACTCCAATACCAGCGCTGCTTACGTTAGCGGTGAGCTGGTTGTGCGTGCTCGTGCACAATTTCCCCATAGGAATCAACGGGGAGAGCCGGCTGAAAAAAAGTCTAACACTTGCAAAATATCAGCGTAAAACTCAGTAACGCAGCCCCATTCCTTCCTATGGGGAAATAAAATGTATGTTTACACCTAACACCCTAACATGACCCCCGAGTCTAAACACCCCTAATCTTACACTTATTAACCCCTAATCTGCCGCCCTCTACATCACCGACACCTACATTATACTTATTAACCCCTAATCTGCCGGCTAGCACTGAATTAAGGTTCCTTTAAATGATGTCATCCAAAATGGCGTCCCTTCAATTCCGATTGGCTGATATAATTCTATCAGCCAATCGGAAATAAGGTAGAAAAATTCCTATTGGCTGATGCAGCTAATAGAATGCCAGCTCAATCCTATTGGCTGATTGGATCAGCCAATAGGATTGAACTTCAATCCTATTGGCTGATTGCATCAGCCAACAGGATTTTTTCTACCTTAATTCCGATTGGCTGATAGAATTCTATCAGTCAATCGGAATTGAAGAGACGCCAGCCTTCAGATGTCTCTATTTTTCAGCTCTTCCCCTGCCTTCTCGATAAATTGGATCATCTAACTTTACAACTATAGTTTTGTTGCACTAAGAACTATCTGTTTCATCCTTGTGGTGAACTCTAGAATTCTTCAGCTGAACATCAGGCTGTTTAACAGGGTTTAGCAGGCAGCTGTCATTCTAGTAACAGGACAGGTTTACTGTTGATGAGCCATCGTTTTTCTGTTTATACTGTTCATGGTCCCTTCACATTATAACAGAATACAGTAGGTAGTGCCGATACATCTCTGCTCCACAATTATCAAAGGCTTCCCACTGTAAATCCCACGGCTGCTACTGAACATTTATTTATTTTCTTTGCAGATAAATCTGAAGCAGTTCTTTACCTCAGAGCAGCTGCTGAAATTCCTATAGTTATAACCTCCTCGGCTGTTTAACTTCTGCTTGAAAGCCATAGAGAACCACTGGTCCGAAGTGGAAATGGATATTGACCAAAGCAGCAGCAGCAGCAGCAGTTACCTGTGGCTCCTGAGTGGTACTTTAACTATGAGTTTAACCTCTTGGTGGGGGGTTAATCACATAGACTTACATTGTCACTACTGTTAAAATAACATGATGTTTTCACTAGATGGGCGCTTAAAACATTTTAATACAGTCTCTAGCTTTACTTTTACTTGAAACGCCCAATCAATAAGTATCCCTGTTACATCAAGATTAATTGAACAGTTTTAAGACTTCATACTGTCACAAACCTTTTCTGTCAGCTGTAGCTCACAGCACCTCCTCACTTGTGGTCAAGAAAACTGCTTCTGACTAGAGAAACACAACAACCCCCGGCAGTCCCTGCAAATACGCCAAAGCAAGCTGCTGCGGGTATCTCTACGCGTTCTCCCAGATGGTGTATTGAGGGGGAGAACTGCACTTTGCCTCTCTGTGACAGAGAGTGGGAAAAATGCTGGAAACTGTGAAAAATTAGATGTATTTATAAACCTGATATCTCAGCTTTGTGCAGTTTGAACGCCACAAGCACTGCCGTGTATAAATACATAGCGTCCCGCTCAAAATAAATAACTTACTTAAAGAGACAGTCTAGTCCAAAATAAACTTTCATGATTCAGATAGGGAATGTAATGTTAAATAACTGTCCAATTTACTTTTATCACAAATATTGCTTTGTTCTCTTGGTATTCTTAGTTGAAAGCTAAACCTAGGCGGTTCATATGCTAATTTCTTAGACCTTGAAGGCCGCCTCTAATCTGAATGCATTTTGACAGTTTTTCACCACTAGAGGGTGTTAGTTCATGTGTGTCTAAACTAGGGAATGGGTAATAAATGGATGATCTATCTTTTAAAACAATAAAAATTCTGGTGTAGACTGTCCCTTTAATCTAGATGCCTGTGTACCTGAGCAGGAAGTTACATGGTGAAAGGATGATAATGGCTTTAACACTTGCTCTATGGGAAACGCTAATGATTCTTAAGTCCCTTAGATCAGGAAAGAAACTTGCTTAACACGGAGTGCCCCAGGGAATGAATACAGAGAGAGATCATCCTTAAATAAAAGTGTATATGATGCAGGTGTGTACGTGCTGAGGGTATGTGTGTATATGATGCAGGTGTGTACGTGCTGAGGGTATGTGTGTATATGATACAGCTGTGTACGTGCTGAGGGTGTATGTGTATATGATACAGCTGTGTACGTGCTGAGCGTTTATGTGTATATGATGCAGGTGTGTACATGCTGAGAGTATGTGTGTATATGATGCAGGTGTGTACATGCTGAGGATATGTGTGTATATGATGCAGGTGTGTACGTGCTGAGGGTATGTGTGTATATGATACAGCTGTGTACGTGCTGAGGGTATGTGTATATATGATACAGCTGTGTACATGCTGAGGATATGTGTGTATATGATGCAGGTGTGTACGTGCTGAGGGTATGTGTGTATATGATACAGCTGTGTACATGCTGAGGTTATGTATGTATATGATACAGCTGTGTACATGCTGAGGGTATGTGTGTATATGATACAGGTGTGAATGTGCTGAGAGTATGTGTGTATATGATACAGCTGTGTACATGCTGAGGGTATGTGTGTATATGATACAGCTGTGTACATGCTGAGGGTATGTGTGTATATGATACAGCTGTGTACATGCTGAGGGTATGTGTGTATATGATACAGCTGTGTACATGCTGAGGGTGTATGTGTATATGATACAGCTGTGTACATGCTGAGGGTATGTGTGTATATGATACAGGTGTGTATGTGCTGAGGGTATGTGTGTATATGATGCAGGTGTGCATATGCATGTACACAGCTGCATCATATACACACATACCCTCAGCACGTACACACCTGCATCATATACACACACATCCTTTGCTTGTACACACCTGCATCACATACACACACATCCTCTGCTTGTACACACCTGCATCACATACACACACATCCTCTGCTTGTACACACCTGCATCAATTACACACACATTCTCTGCTTGTACACACCTGCATCATACACACACACATTCTCTCCTTGTACACACCTGCATCACATACACACACATCCTCTGCTTGTACACACCTGCATCACATACACACACATCCTCTGCTTGTACACACCTGCATCACATATACACACATTCTCTGCTTGTACACACCTGCATCACATAAACACACATTCTCTGCTTGTACACACCTGCATCACATACACACACATTCTCTGCTTGTACACACCTGCATCACATACACACACATTCTCTGCTTGTACACACCTGCATCACATACACACATATCCTCTGCTTGTACACACCTGCATCACTTACACACATCCTCTGCTTGTACACACCTGCATCACTTACACACATCCTCTGCTTGTACACACCTGCATCACATACACACACACATCCTCTGCTTGTACACACCTGCATCACTTACACACATTCTCTGACCTGCATCACATACATACACATCCTCTGCTTGTACACACCTGCATCACTTACACACATTCTCTGCTTGTACACACCTGCATCACATACATACACATCCTCTGCTTGTATACACCTGCATCACTTACACACACATCCTCTGCTTGTACACACCTGCATCACTTACACACACATCCTCTGCTTGTACACACCTGCATCACTTACACACATCCTCTGCTTGTACACACCTGCATCACATACACACACATCCTCTGCTTGTACACACCTGCATCACTTACACACATCCTCTGCTTGTACACACCTGCATCACTTACACACATCCTCTGCTTGTACACACCTGCATCACATACACACACATCCTCTGCTTGTACACACCTGCATCACTTACACACACATCCTCTGCTTGTACACACCTGCATCACTTACACACACATCCTCTGCTTGTACACACCTGCATCACATACACACACACATCCTCTGCTTGTACACACCTGCATCACATACACATACATTCTCTGCTTGTACACACCTGCATCACATACACACACATGCTCTGCTTGTACACACCTGCATCGCTTACACACATCCTCTGCTTGTACACACCTGCATCACATACACATACATTCTCTGCTTGTACACACCTGCATCACTTACACACATTCTCTGCTTGTACACACCTGCATCACATACATACACATCCTCTGCTTGTACACACCTGCATCACATACATACACATCCTCTGCTTGTACACACCTGCATCACTTACACACACATCCTCTGCTTGTACACACCTGCATCACTTACATCCTCTGCTTGTACACACCTGCATCACATACACACACATCCTCTGCTTGTACACACCTGCATCACTTACACACATCCTCTGCTTGTACACACCTGCATCACTTACACATATCCTCTGCTTGTACACACCTGCATCACACACACACACACACACATACTCTGCTTGTACACACCTGCATCACTTACACACACATCCTCTGCTTGTACACACCTGCATCACTTACACACACATCCTCTGCTTGTACACACCTGCATCACATACACATACATGCTCTGCTTGTACACACCTGCATCACTTACACACACATTCTCTGCTTGTACACACCTGCATCACTTACACACATCCTCTGCTTGTACACACCTGCATCACATACACATACATTCTCTGCTTGTACACACCTGCATCACTTACACACACATTCTCTGCTTGTACACACCTGCATCACATACACACACATCCTCTGCTTGTACACACCTGCATCACTTACACACATCCTCTGCTTGTACACACTTGCATCACTTACACACATCCTCTGCTTGTACACACCTGCATCACTTACACACATCCTCTGCTTGTACACACCTGCATCACATACACACACATCCTCTGCTTGTACACACTTGCATCACTTACACACATCCTCTGCTTGTACACACCTGCTTCACATACACACATCCTCTGCTTGTACACACTTGCATCACTTACACACATCCTCTGCTTGTACACACTTGCATCACTTACACACATCCTCTGCTTGTACACACCTGCATCACATACACACACATCCTCTGCTTGTACACACCTGCATCACATACACACACATCCTCTGCTTGTACACACCTGCATCACTTACACACATCCTCTGCTTGTACACACCTGCATCACTTACACACATCCTCTGCTTGTACACACCTGCATCACATACACACACATCCTCTGCTTGTACACACCTGCATCACTTACACACATCCTCTGCTTGTACACACCTGCTTCACATACACACATCCTCTGCTTGTACACACCTGCATCACTTACACACATTCTCTGCTTGTACACACCTGCATCACATACACACACATCCTCTGCATCACACACACACACACATCCTCTGCTTGTACACACCTGCATCACTTACACACATCCTCTGCTTGTACACACCTGCATCACTTACACACATCCTCTGCTTGTGCACACCTGCATCACATACACACATATCCTCATATTTAGACATATGTATGAATGTATCTCTATGATAAAGCCCTCTGACTGCCTTTTTTTCTACCATCTGAGACGTCGTACCTTTGAGACCTTATTCCTTTTTTTAATGCAATTTTTTAAAAATAATTTTAATAAGATGGCTTTATTATGAGTGTAACTGCACCTTTTAAATTAGTTCTGATGTGTTTTGTGCAACTTTTTGTATTTGAGCGGATGAGTTAATCAGAGCTCTAAAGTCGCACTAAACCCGACGCATGTTAAATTCTATTGCAATTGAACGCGTTTACTTTCAACTTGTAATACGCATGCTACTTCCGGCATGCACCCTCGATAAACCCCTTATCGCTTGCACGCAACTGTTAATCTAGCCCTATGTGTGCTTAAATGCAGTGTGCAGATTCCTGCTTTGCCTTACACATTTCTGGATGAGTTCATTGACGTTGTTCTGGTGATGTAATATTTATGGGCTGAGTAAATTAGATGTATAGGACGAGGTTAAGGTGTGAGCGCTCTGTGTATCTGACAAATTTCATTGTGTGATACTTAACTTTAAGGTCTTATTTTCCCTTTATTCCTCCAGCAAATGAATATAATCTCTCAGTTCTGTTATCTTCGCATTCTGTGTCCTGCAGGTAAACACGGACAGGATGAGATATGCTTTGTCTTGTGTTTATTACTGATATGAAATTCCCCCTCCCATCAGTACATCTGATGAGAGAGTTATCTACGCCGGGCACATTAGAGCGTCAGTAATGGGCACTGCAGTATTTGTTAGGCCTCTCTGGTTTTGTAGGTGTTTGATCGCCAGGTCTGGATGTCTGTAAATAAAAACATCCCTGCCCCAGCATGAACATACTCAGAGCTCTGTCCAAGGCAACAGACGGGCACATCTCGGCCTAGTTGCCAAAATGAAGCCTGTCAAGTAATTCTGTCTTTCTATTTTGTGTATATTTACTTTTATTTTGCTGTGTGATTAAACATTGCACAATTGTCTGCAATTACCTGGCAGAGCCAACAGAGAAAAGGGCCAAGAACGGCAACGCACAGCGCTGGGTAGTATATATCTCTATAAGCCGTTCCATGGGGCTTGAGAACCTGGCTCACTGTCCTCTGCTGAGGAATGAAGAGCAGAGAAATATATTAGATGGTTTTTTCCTAATCAGATTATGAGGTTTTTGTATTTATGGTGTCATCTTGTTTTATGGACAATTCAGTCCCGGGCTGAAGAGGTTGTTATGAATGCTGCAGGATTGTAATTTACTGGTTGTAATTAAGGCTGGTGTTTGTGGAGCGTGTAAGGCTTTGGCTGCAGTCCCACTAGCCCAATTCAGCGTTTGTCTTTTAACCTCTTGATTCCAAAAAGAGCTCAGTCCAGCTCCTGCCTCACCGCAGCCCTTCGTTAAGGAACTAAATTCTGCTTTGTTTCTTCTGTAGTAGCCTTGGGATAAAACTCGGTTTGATTCAAATGCATCAAATAAGTTAGACTAAAACTAACCTGGATAATCGCTACTGCTCATATCAATCAATCTACATGTGTCTTCTAAACGTAAACCTACCATTTAACAATGTGTAATAATGTAATTAATCTACATATCATATGAACATACCATTTAACAATATATAATGTCCAAGGGTGAGTTTCATTTGCTAACACTAACAAGAGTTAATACATTTGATTGGCTTAAATACTTACAAATTCCTTTTTGCTGTAGGTTTAAATTTCAGGTGTTAAAGGAATATGAAACCTAATTTTTTTTCATGATTCAGATAGAGAATGCAATGTTAAACAACCTTTCTAATATATTTCTATTATCTAATTTGCTTCATTCTCTTGAGATAGGCGCAGTAGCTGCTGATTGGTGGATGCACATAGAAGCCTCCTGTGATTGGCTCACCCATGTGCATTGCTATTTCTTCAACAAAGATATCTAAAGAATGAATCAAATTAGATAATAGAAGTAAATTAGACATTAAGCATATTTGCAATGTACGAGTAGTATTGGAGTATGTGCCTACTATCGGTTACCTTTATTCTCATTGTTGAAAAGTCAGCCAATAAAGTATTATTTCTGAACCTCTTTGGACTTATGTTTAGCTTGGGTCCCAGCTGTTCTCTGCTGAAAGCAGTTTTATAATCTTCTGGTATTCAGACAGATGCCGTTCTGCCCAGAGGCTGTAAGCGGAGTGTGCTCTGTCTGTTCAGCGTTAATGGTTAACACCTCTCTACAAGAAAATACAAAAAAACATCAAAAAGTGCAAAAAGAAAGTGCTTTAATGTGTAAGGGAATTTTATTTTGGCACTGGTGCATGCATATGGGTTTAAACACAGCTACAGAGCTGCAGTGCACTACTGAGACCTAGCTGGGCACATCTGGTGAGCCAAGGACAAGAGGCATATGTGTGTAGCCACCAATCACCAACTAGCGCCCTGTATTGCATTCCTGCTCCTCAGCCTAACTAGGTTTACTTTTCAACAAAGGATACCAAAAGAACAAAGTACATTTGCTAATAGAAGTAAATTAAAAAGTCTTAATATTGCATGAATTGAAAAACAAAATATTGCATGGTCTAGCCTAATCATGAGTTACATTATTACTTATAGATCCCTTTAACCTACTCTTTTTATAATTACAATGTAGCAGAAAAAGTATATGAATAAATGTTTCACTGGCTTTTCAAGAGGTTCCATGGTCCCATGATCGCCAATGTGAACAAAAGATACATTTTCTAATCAAAAGTAAAGCATAGCTGATTGATTCCGTATTTATAATACGGTTAAATGTAGCAACCAATCAGCAAGCGCTACCCAGGTGCTCTACCAAATATGGGACGACTCCTATGCTTACATTCCTGCTTTTTCAAATAAAGGTAGTAAGAGAATGAAAAAAAATTATAATAGGAGTAAATTAGAAAGTCGCTTAAAATTGCTGGGTAAATTATAATAGGAGTAAATTAGAAAGTCGCTTAAAAATGTGGGTTTTGTGTCCCTTTAAGTAATTTACTAATTAACAATGTTTAAATGTGCAGACACCTCATTGTGAAGTATAAATAAATAAAATGATATATAGGAGGCATAAATTAAATAAGAAAATGCTCTTTTATTATTAGATCATTTTTATATAGCAGTGTTGCTTGGGTATGACTAAGGGCTGATGATCTAAAGGTCTCTGAGCTGATGAGATTATGAAAGAGTGCTCCACAGTACTTCTATTTCCCTGGTGCAATGATCTAAAGTCACTTTTTACCCTGAAAACAGACTGCCTCGCTAAAGGGCGTATACAGCATTTTCATACGGGGAGGAGATGCGGACATTACAAAAGTGCACAATGAAAATCGTATTGTAAAAATATTACAAAACGAATCATCGAACCATTCACACAAAAATACACAGAAAAAAATTGTGTTGTTAATGTGCATCAAAAATTGTAATAAAATTCTTCACCAAAAATCGTATTTTATCAAAAATGTAAAACACAGAAATAAATTGTATTTAAGATGCACAGCGTAAATCATAATTTTAGTACGCTGGATGTGCAAAAAAACACAGAAATTAGTAATTATAAGTACAAAATACAAAGCATAATAGTTGTTTTTTCATACAATGGGCTGAACATGGGTGTTCCATTGGCGTATATGAAATTGTCTCTCTAATCCCAGTGTAATGCTGTAAAGATTTTTGCACCGCAGATCTCAGTTTTTCCTCACAAACTAAAAGCTGGTGAAGCTTTTCTTAAAATACTTATAACACGAACAGACAAATGCAGGTATACGAAAATATATGCGATTGTAAGATGCTATACGCAGAAATGTGATTCATATGCAGCAGGATTTACCTTTTAAAGTGCGCTCACTGCTAACTTCGCTCCCTTTCCAGCAACCTTCAGTACTTTCAATAGGAGACGTCTCGCCACTCGCAGGGACCGCTCCTTTTTTTATGATAATTCAACCAGGGCAGCCCCGGTTAGGGTCGATGAGACTTATCTGGCAAAGCTTAGATCATTGGGCCCTATGTGTGTATCCCCTACAGAGAGGTTCAAAACACCTAGCTGGGTTAAAAACACATCTGCTGAGCCAATCAGAAGAGACGTGTGTAAACAGAGGAACTGTGAGCTAAATCATTTATATATGTGTTGTTTGCCCCCTTAAATATGCCATGAACTGCTGCAATTGTAACACAGAGACTCTATCGAACATACTGGCCTAGATTTAGAGTTCGGCGGTAGCCGTCAAAACCAGCGTTAGAGGCTCCTAACGCTGGTTTTGGCCGCCCGCTGGTATTTGGAGTCAGTGATTAAAGGGTCTAACGCTCACTTTGCAGCCGTGACTTTTCCATACCGCAGATCCCCCTACGCCATTTGCGTAGCCTATCTTTTCAATGGGATCTTTCTAACGCTGGTATTTAGAGTCGTTTCTGCAGTGAGCGTTAGAGCTCTAACGACAAGATTCCAGCCGCCTGAAAAAAGCAGGAGTTAAGAGCTTTCTGGCTAACGCCGGTTTATAAAGCTCTTAACTACTGTACCCTAAAGTACACTAACACCCATAAACTACCTATGTACCCCTAAACCGAGCTCCCCCCACATCGCCGCCACTCGATTAAAAATTTTAACCCCTAATCTTCCGACCGCCACCTACGTTATACTTATGTACCCCTAATCTGCTGCCCCTAACCCCGCCAACCCCTATATTACATTTATTAACCCCTAATCTGCCCCCCACAACATCGCCGCCAGCTACTTACAATAATTAACCCCTAATCTTCCGACCGCAAAGCGCCGCCACCTACGTTATCCCTATGTACCCCTAATCTGCTGCCCCTAACACCGCCGACCCCTATATTATATTTATTAACCCCTAATCTGCCCCCCTCAACGTCGCCGACACCTACCTACACTTATTAACCCCTAATCTGCCGAGCGGACCTGAGCGCTACTATAATAAAGTTATTAACCCCGAATCCGCCTCACTAACCCTATCATAAATAGTATTAACCCCTAATCTGCCCTCCCTAACATCGCCGACACCTACCTTCAATTATTAACCCCTAATCTGACGACCGGAGCTCACCGCTATTCTAATAAATGTATTAACCCCTAAAGCTAAGTCTAACCCTAACACTAACACCCCCCTAACTTAAATATAATTTTAATCTAACGAAATAAATTAACTCTTATTAAATAAATTAATCCTATTTAAAGCTAAATACTTACCTGTAAAATAAACCCTAATATAGCTACAATATAAATTATAATTATATTATAGCTATTTTAGGATTAATATTTATTTTACAGGCAACTTGGTATTTATTTTAACTAGGTACAATAGCTATTAAATAGTTAAGAACTATTTAATAGTTACCTAGTTAAAATAATAACAAATTTACCTGTAAAATAAATCCTAACCTAAGATATAATTAAACCTAACACTACCCTATCAATAAAATAATTAAATAAACTACCTACAATTACCTACAATTAACCTAACACTACACTATCAATAAATTAAATAAACACAATTGCTACAAATAAATACAATTAAATAAACTAGCTAAAGTACAAAAAATAAAAAAGAACTAAGTTACAGAAAATAATAAAATATTTACAAACATAAGAATAATATTACAACAATTTTAAACTAATTACACCTACTCTAAGCCCCCTAATAAAATAACAAAGCCCCCCAAAATAATAAATTCCCTACCCTATTCTAAATTAAAAAAGTTACAAGCTCTTTTACCTTACCAGCCCTGAACAGGGCCCTTTGCGGGGCATGCCCCAAGAAGTTCAGCTCTTTTGCCTGTAAAAAAAAACATACAATACCCCCCCCCCAACATTACAACCCACCACCCACATACCCCTAATCTAACCCAAACCCCCCTTAAATAAACCTAACACTAATCCCCTGAAGATCTTCCTACCTTGTCTTCACCATCCAGGTATCACCGATCCGTCCTGGCTCCAAGATCTTCATCCAACCCAAGCGGGGGTTGGCGATCCATAATCCGGTGCTGAAGAGGTCCAGAAGAGGCTCCAAAGTCTTCATCCTATCCGGCAAGAAGAGGACATCCGGACCGGCAACCATCTTGATCCAAGCGGCATCTTCTATCTTCATCCGATGACGACCGGCTCCATCCTGAAGACCTCCACCGCGGACCCATCTTCTTCCGGCGACGTCCAACTGCAGAATGACGGTTCCTTTAAGGGACGTCATCCAAGATGGCGTCCCTCGAATTCCGATTGGCTGATAGGATTCTATCAGCCAATCGGAATTAAGGTAGGAATATTCTGATTGGCTGATGGAATCAGCCAATCAGAATCAAGTTCAATCCGATTGGCTGATCCAATCAGCCAATCAGATTGAGCTCGCATTCTATTGGCTGTTCCGATCAGCCAATAGAATGCGAGCTCAATCTGATTGGCTGATTGGATCAGCCAATCGGATTGAACTTGATTCTGATTGGCTGATTCCATCAGCCAATCAGAATATTCCTACCTTAATTCCGATTGGCTGATAGAATCCTATCAGCCAATCGGAATTCGAGGGACGCCATCTTGGATGACGTCCCTTAAAGGAACCGTCATTCTGCAGTTGGACGTCGCCGGAAGAAGATGGGTCCGCGGTGGAGGTCTTCAGGATGGAGCCGGTCGTCATCGGATGAAGATAGAAGATGCCGCTTGGATCAAGATGGTTGCCGGTCCGGATGTCCTCTTCTTGCCGGATAGGATGAAGACTTTGGAGCCTCTTCTGGACCTCTTCAGCACCGGATTATGGATCGCCAACCCCCGCTTGGGTTGGATGAAGATCTTGGAGCCAGGACGGATCGGTGATACCTGGATGGTGAAGACAAGGTAGGAAGATCTTCAGGGGATTAGTGTTAGGTTTATTTAAGGGGGGTTTGGGTTAGATTAGGGGTATGTGGGTGGTGGGTTGTAATGTTGGGGGGGGGGTATTGTATGTTTTTTTTTACAGGCAAAAGAGCTGAACTTCTTGGGGCATGCCCCGCAAAGGGCCCTGTTCAGGGCTGGTAAGGTAAAAGAGCTTGTAACTTTTTTAATTTAGAATAGGGTAGGGAATTTATTATTTTGGGGGGCTTTGTTATTTTATTAGGGGGCTTAGAGTAGGTGTAATTAGTTTAAAATTGTTGTAATATTATTCTTATGTTTGTAAATATTTTATTATTTTCTGTAACTTAGTTCTTTTTTATTTTTTGTACTTTAGCTAGTTTATTTAATTGTATTTATTTGTAGCAATTGTGTTTATTTAATTTATTGATAGTGTAGTGTTAGGTTAATTGTAGGTAATTGTAGGTAGTTTATTTAATTATTTTATTGATAGGGTAGTGTTAGGTTTAATTATATCTTAGGTTAGGATTTATTTTACAGGTAAATTTGTTATTATTTTAACTAGGTAACTATTAAATAGTTCTTAACTATTTAATAGCTATTGTACCTAGTTAAAATAAATACCAAGTTGCCTGTAAAATAAATATTAATCCTAAAATAGCTATAATATAATTATAATTTATATTGTAGCTATATTAGGGTTTATTTTACAGGTAAGTATTTAGCTTTAAATAGGATTAATTTATTTAATAAGAGTTAATTTATTTCGTTAGATTAAAATTATATTTAATTTAGGGGGGTGTTAGTGTTAGGGTTAGACTTAGCTTTAGGGGTTAATACATTTATTAGAATAGCGGTGAGCTCCGGTCGTCAGATTAGGGGTTAATAATTGAAGGTAGGTGTCGGCGATGTTAGGGAGGGCAGATTAGGGGTTAATACTATTTATGATAGGGTTAGTGAGGCGGATTCGGGGTTAATAACTTTATTATAGTAGCGCTCAGGTCCGCTCGGCAGATTAGGGGTTAATAAGTGTAGGTAGGTGTCGGCGACGTTGTGGGGGGCAGATTAGGGGTTAATAAATATAACATAGGGGTCGGCGATGTTAGGGCAGCAGATTAGGGGTACATAGGGATAACGTAGGTTGCGGCGGTTTACGGAGCGGAAGATTAGGGGTTAATAATAATATGCAGGGGTCAGCGATAGCGGGAGTGGCAGATTAGGGGTTAATAAGTGTAAGGTTAGGGGTGCTTAGACTCGGGGTACATGTTAGAGTGTTAGGTGCAGACGTAGGAAGTGTTTCCCCATAGGAAACAATGGGGCTGCGTTAGGAGCTGAACGCTGCTTTTTTGTTTCCTATGGGGGAATCGTGCACGAGCACGTTTTTGATGCCGGCCGCGTCCGTAAGCAACTCTGGTATCGAGAGTTGCATTTGCGGTAAAAATGCCCTACGCTCCTTTTTTGGAGCCTAACGCAGCATTTGTTTTAACTCTCGATACCAGAGTTAAATTTATGGTGCGGCCAGAAAAAAGCCAGCGGAGCGTTAACAGCCCTTTTACCGCCGAACTCTAAATCTAGGCCACTGTGTTTTTGATGTTGTGTCTCCATAAAGTATACACCAATTTTCATATAACTGCATGTAAAAGACAATGCTATAAAGAAGAATATGCACAGGTACTGATTTAAAAATCCAGTATAAAACCTTTTAAAAAGTTACTTAGAAGTTCCCAGTTTAGCACTGTTGATGAGGTTAGGCTGGGGCACCCACTGAAATGGACTGGAAATTAAAAAGAGCAGACACCCCCCTTCCATATGAAAAAACCCTTTACACAAACAGTAGCAAGCTGGAGTAGGTATACAACTATCTACTTCTAAAACTTTGGGGCTTGGTTAGGAGTCTGAAAATCAGCACAATGTTATTTAAAAATAAGCAAAACTATAATTGTTTTAAAAAACAAACAAACAGCCTGTATGGGCTATATAAATGGATCATCTACAAAACATTTATACAAAGAAAAATCTAGTGTATAATGTCCCTTTAATTACGCAAACGGTTCCTTTTGCAGCATTTTAGTCTATATGATGATGTAGCGAATGAAACTGCAGAGATGCCCAAGTGATTCCTGCACTAGCGTATCCCTTAGTATATTCTTTGACGCCGGTAGCATCTATTGCAGCTTCATTGGTCATCTTGTGACTGATGCCTTTGGATGCTAGTTATGTATTTGCTTTTTCAGTCCTTTTTTTAAGGATCCTTATAAAGTTTGAGCATAAATATTATCTATTAATGTTTCTATGTTCTTAATCTTTACCATGTTGGTACCATGTGCCTTTATTTGTTTTCATTACATTATTTGAGCTATATTGACTCCTAGTTGATGCTCATACATTTTTGACAGATTTAGCATTTTTCTTCAATGAAATTAGTGTTTTTTTGTAATAAATCTTGTAGAGTGCTGAATTCCCTTTCTTTTTAAAAAGACATTAGAGATTTGAGTGTCTTTGTTTCTGTGTTTATTTATATTGGGTCTGCACCATTTTGATTAAATACTTTATTGTATATTATACTGCATATATTTATCTAATTATTTCGCCACTGTAGTTAGCATAACCAGATTTTTTTTTTCTTGTTTGTGAACGAGTTAACTGAACATGGCTTTTGCAGTGAAGGTTAAACAAATACACTCATTTGGGTTGTTTATAATTTAATACAAAATATAGACATTTGCATTTAGTGATTTTTACTTTTTCCTGCAGAATAAAATTTAAAGTAGTTAAAAAGCTGCACTTATACACAATATCATTATTTGCTGGGTTTTTTTCTTCTTCTTTCCTTCTATACAAACATGGGACCCCCTGCAGCAAAAATTGTGCACTTAACGTTTACTCAGCTGTCTATAATCACATGAAATGCAAAGATGACACCATCCATAGCTCTCTAATTCACATGGGCTAAGGAGAATGTGTAAATTTGGAACTACAATAAGATTTTCTACTAAAAATGAATAACTCTGCAAAAGAGGGTGTGAAATGGTTCTAGGAGAGAGACATATCCATAAAGACACATTATAGTGCATAAAGGATGTGCTTTTACTTGTTAGAACATGTAATTTTACCACTACTGACCCTGCAAGTCAATGTGTTTAACCTTCACAAATAGGTTAAACACTTAGGGCTAGATTTATCAACGCTGAGGCGTACAGGGGCGCGTATACGCGCCCCTGTACGCCTCAGCTCGCCTGTGGCGGGGCGAAATTACCCGCAGGTAATTAACATTGCACACAAGCGCAATTTTGCGCTCGCGTGCAATCTCGCCCCTGCCTGCGCACAGCCAATCATGCGCGGGCAGGAGCTGTCAATTCCTCGGTCGGACTCGACTGAGGAGATTTAATTTTGCCACAATAGAGGTGGCGAAGATGTTAGGGAAGCAGCGGTCTGGTGACCGCTGCTTGATAAATCGCGGCGAGCAAGTTCTTGTGAGAACTTGCTGCCGCAGGTGCTTGATAAATCTAGCCCTTAGTTAAAGTACAGCTCTGGAGATACAGAGATCTTCTGATCCCAATGAGACAAAGCCAAAGAGCCAATCAGCTGCAGTATTTGCAAGACCCAGGTGCATGATTGCCACTGCTGATAGATTTACTGGCCCTGTCCCCTCAGGACCAGCATTTTTTGCAGCTCCTGAGTAGTACTTTAACTATGCATTTAACCACTTTACTTGCAGGGTTGGTAATGCTAAAAATAGAGTCACTGATCAGCAATGCTTTTCTATGACCATTTGAATGCAGCATTCTATACTGTCTAGTTTCTGAGCTATTGTGTACGACCCTCTCCCTTCTATGGTGCAAAGATGTTTCTTTTTCTGATTTACCCTCCACATCTCATTCACTCAATGACAAAAACCTTGTTCAAGCTCAGCTTGCAGTCAGACACTTGGGAAGGAAGAGGGCAGTCTGTGCACAGCATGCATAGGGCACGGATATGTGCCTTGTCACACAATGGGAATAGAATTCCATTTAAAGGAAAGGAATATTCAGGACAGATCACATGCAGTTTCCAAATTATTTGTGTGGCTCTTGCGCAGGTTACAGAGATGCAACTTGGTAATTATTTAAAGTGCTTTATTTATGGAGTTTTTGTGTTTGGGCTGCTAATGTCAATTTTTTCAAACTTTGACCCCCAAAATCTGTTGCACATCTACAACCACCAAAAAACACCCATGCTAAATAGTTTCTAAATTTTGTCCTGAGTTTAGAAATACCCAATGTTTACATGTTCTTTGCTTTTTTTGCAAGTTATAGAGCACTAAATAAAAGTAGCACTTTGCTATTTCCAAACCACTTTTTTTCAAAATTAGCGCTAGTTACATTGGGACACTGATATCTTTCAGGAATCCCTGAATATCCCTTGACATGTATATATATATTTTTAGAAGACATCCCAAAGTATTGATATAGGCCCATTTTGGTATATTTCATGCCACCATTTTACCGCCAAATGCGATCAAATAAAAAAAAATGTTCACTTTTTCATATATGGCTTTTACGTTGCTTTTTGGTAACTCGAAGGCCGCTAAATGCCACTGCGCACCACACGTGTATTATGCGCAGCAGTGAAGGGGTTAATTAGGGAGCATGTAGGGAGCTTGTAGGGTTAATTTTAGCTTTAGTGTAGTGTAGTAAACAACCCCAAGTATTGATCTAGGCCCATTTTGGCATATTTCATGCCACCATTTCACCGCCAAATGCGATCAATTTTTTTTTTTTTTTAATATTTCACAATTTTAGGTTTCTCACTGAAATTATTTATAAACAGCTTGTGCAATTATGGCACAAATTGTTGTAAATGCTTCTCTGGGATCCCCTTTGTTCAGAAATAGCAGACATATATGGCTTTGGCGTTGCTTTTTGGTAGTTAGAAGGTCGCTAAATGCCGCTGCACATCACACGTATATTATGTCTAGCAGTGAAGGAGTTAATTAGGTAGCTTGTAGGGAGCTTGCAGGGTTAATTTTAGCTTTAGTGTAGAGATCAGCCTCCCACCTGACACATCCCACCCCCTGATCCCTCCCAAACAGCTCCCTTCCCTCCCCCACCCCAAAATTGTCTGCCAGTACCCAGTTTGAAAAATAATAATGCATTTTAATTTTTTTATTTTATTAAATATGTTCTTTATTTCTGTAGTGTAGCTGCCCCCCCCTCAACATCCAACCCCCCACCCTCTCCCAGATGCCTTGATGTTAAAATCCCACCCTCCCCAGTCCTCTCTCCCACCCTCCAGATCTACAGCATATTGATGCTGAAACAGATCTCAAGTGCACGCGTGTGCCCGTGCACGCGCGTGCACGGCTCTCATGCACGCGCGCCCGTGCACGTGCACGCACCTGCACAAGATCCCTCACCCCTCCTCCACCAATGACTGCCCACCCGCCTCCCTGGATGAGCTCCCACCCACCAACGATAATGGCCATCGATAGCCGATGCAGAGAGGGCCACAGAGTGGCTCTCTCTGCATCGGATGGCTAAAAACAGTTATTGCAGGATATTGAGGCATCACTGCAATAACATGAAAGCAGCTGGAAGCTATCAGGATCGCTTCCACTGCTTTCAAAGACCAACGACGTATGGGGTACGTCCTTGGTCATTAACTGCATTTTTTTGCAGGACGTACCCCATACGTCGTTGGTCATTAAGGGGTTAAAGGGACATTACGGTCAAAATTTAAATGCACATAGATTAATTACATCTTTGAGTAGAAACATATTTGCAATATACATGTATTGGTAAAAATACTTCTAGTAAATGTTATCACTGTTTTAGTGTTAACATTTTTCTCTGCACGTGCATGTGAAGCATAGCTAGATAGTCTCAGTGCACCAGCATTTTAAATACTGCAGCTGCTAAAAGTGACAGTGGGGATTTATCATGTAAGCAATTGAGTCATTACCAGATGGTACAAGCACCTTAGGCTCTCTGAGCAAGTGCTGTGTTTAAAATGCTGGTGCACGGTGCATACTTAAATACACTTTTGAAACAGCTATAGCTTTTATTAGAAGCAATTTTGCCAATACAGGTGGCCCTCGTTTTACAACGGTTCAGTTTACACCGTTTCAGAATAACAACCTTTTTTCAGTCATGTGACTGCTATTGAAAAGCATTGAGAAGCAGTGCATTTATTAAAATAGCCAGTAGGTGGAGCTGTCCGCTCGTGTTGCAGCAAAGCCAAGCAAGCTGAAATTAATCAGTTTAACCAGACCTGAGCTATCGAGCAGATTTCAAAGGAACAAGATCTTCCTGTCTATAAATCAGTCCAGATTGGAATGCATAGAAAGAACTGTTTGCAGAAAAATGCAAGTGAAGTCTGTGTTGTGTGATTGTTATTAGGTTTATAATGCTGTTTAGCAAATGTTTTTGTTCAATTAACTTAGTTTAATTATATATTCTGTGATATGTGATTATTTTATTAGGTTTATAATGCTGTTTAGCATTTAAAGTCTTCATTTCAAAGCTTTAAAAATAATGTATTAGGTGTTACTTATGCCAATTTTGAGAGGGGCCTGGAACCTATCTCCCTCACTTTCCATTGACTTACATTATAAACTGGGTTTCAATTTACAACGGTTTCGATTTACAACCATTCCTTCTGGAACCTAACCCCGGCGTAAACTGAGGGCTACTCCTGTACATGCATATTACAACAATGCTTCTATTCAAAACTGAAATGCATCCACGTGGATTCTAATTTTGGCTACAATGTCCCTTTAATAGAATGGTTAGCTGAGTTGTGGAATTGTGTCCCAGTAGGAGTGGTAATGATTGCTGCAGTTATGGAATTGTTTGAGTCAGAGCTTATAGTTCAGGTAGGAAAGTGTCCGATCAAAGAATTGTTCTTTTGTGTATTAGGATTCTAGCATTCAGATCTGTGGTCAATTCCATTTGAAAACAAACGGAGTCCAATGGCAGTACTGAATGTATAAAAAAAAACTTTAATCCCACATGAACGAGTCTAAATAGTTATAGACTTTATTTAGAGAGTTGTAGGTGCTGTGTATAACATTAAAAGGGGTTTAAGAGAGGTAAGAGAACCAACTCTTATAATGAATACACTTCTAGCACTCTAGGGTTTAATAAAGAGATTGTATAGCTGATTTAGCTCATAAGGAATGATAAACAACTGTTAAGCATTGTGGGAACAATAATAAAACTTACATTTTATTAAGTATTGTAAACAAAATAGGATTGTGTGCATTAAAAACACTCTTAGGTGCCAAAACCAAATATAATGGTTCAATATTGACTTATATACAAAAATTCACGAAAAAGCTAGTTCGAGCAATATGAGATCTAACAGAACTAGTAGGTCTTTATAAATAACCCAGTAATAGTGCTGTTCAACATGTGCTGTATATCACAGTAATTAGGAACGTTTTGCAAGTTTGAGCAAAGAAAGGCTGATAAAACGTTTGTGAAAATTGGGTAATAATTGACACTGTTAGTAATGTCTAATATGGCTGACATTTTGCCTAGAAGTCATAAATCTAATTATACTAAAACATGTGGATGAAATAACAGGTAACCTTTCTGTTCAATACAATTCCTCAGTATATAGCACAATAGGTAAAAACTGTTGCTACCGTTCCACAATAGGATTAGGGTTGCGTGAGTGAACAGATAATAACTGAGATCGTAATGCTAATGGAGAGCAAACACTTATTACCTCAAGATGCAAATAATTGTCGTAAGTTAGAAACCCTCAGCAGCTATGGCATCATATAACCAGTAATAAGGTAACCTGTAGTATGTGATGAGCGCTCATATCGTCTAATCTAATGCCACTTAACAATAGCCTTACATAAAGTTACAAGAATCCTCCTTATCTTGTAATAAGAGATTGCATAGCAGAGAATCGAGAGAATAAAGAGCTCGAAAGTTAGCTTCATTTATGGTATAATACGCTGAGCACTCCAGCTAGTATGGATGCATAATATTAAAGAGCCGTATCCTAAGGCAAACTAAAATACAGGAGCTCCTAGGACTCCTCACCAATACCCTAACGTCCCTACATGTTTCCCCTAGTCGGCTTTGTCAAAGGTCAATTCCATTGTTTGCATCAGATGATTGTGTTACCATCAAGTTGGTGTTTTCTTCACTATTTTAAAGGTTACCTCCAATGTTGGAAATACCCCGCAGTCTCTCCCCTCTCTCTCCCTCTACACTCAGCCTCTCCCCTCTCTCTCCCTCTACACTCAGCCTCTCCCCTCTCTCTCCCTCTACACTCAGCCTCTCCCCTCTCTCTCCCTCTACACTCAGCCTCTCCCCTCTCTCTCCCTCTACACTCAGCCTCTCCCCTCTCTCTCCCTCTACACTCAGCCTCTCCCCTCTCTCTCCCTCTACACTCAGCCTCTCTCCCTCTAAACTCAGCCTCTCCCCTCTCTCTCCCTCTACACTCAGCCTCTCCCCTCTCTCTCCCTCTACACTCAGCCTCTCCCCCTCTCTCCCTCTATACTCAGCCTCTCCCCCTCTCTCTCCCTCTACACTCAGCCTCTCCCCTCTCTCTCCCTCTAAACTCAGCCTCTCCCCTCTCTCTCCCTCTACACTCAGCCTCTCCCCTCTCTCTCCCTCTACACTCAGCCTCTCTCCCTCTACACTCAGTCTCTCCCCTCTCTCTCCCTATACACTCAATCTCTCCCTCTACACTCAGTCTCTCCCCTCTCTCTCCCCCTCTACACTCAGTCTCTCCCCTCTCTCTCCCCCTCTACACACAGTCTGCCCCCCCTGCATAGTCTCTCCCCTCACTCTCCCTCTACACTCAATCTCTCCCTCTAAACTCACTCTCTTCCATCTCTCTCCCTCTACACTCAGTCTCTCCCCTCTCTCTCCCTCTACAATCAATCTCTCCCTCTACACTCAGTCTCTCCCCTCTCTCTCCATCTACACTCAGTTTCACCCCTTTCTCTCCCACTACACTCAGTTTCTCCCCTCTCTCTCCATCTACACTCAGTTCCACCCCTCTCTCTCCCTCTACACTCAGTCTCTTCCCTCTCTCTCCATCTACACTCAGTTTCACCCCTCTCTCTCCCTCTACACTCAGTCTCTCCCCTCTCTCTCCATCTACACTCAGTTTCACCCCTCTCTCTCCCTCTACACTCAGTCTCTTCCCTCTCTCTCCATCTACACTCAGTTTCACCCCTCTCTCTCCCTCTACACTCAGTCTCTCCCCTCTCTCTCCATCTACACTCAGTTTCACCCCTCTCTCTCCCTCTAAACTCAGTCTCTCCCCTCTCTCTCCATCTACACTCAGTTTCACCCCTCTCTCTCCCACTACACTCAGTTTCACCCCTCTCTCTCCCACTACACTCAGTTTCTCCCCTCTCTCTCCCCCTCTACACTCTGTCTCTCTCCCCCAGCACCATCTATCCCCGCTCAATTTCTCTCTATCAGCCCCTCTACTCCCTCAGCCTTTCCCTAGTCTCTCTGTGTTTCCTGCTCCCCCTCTGTTCTGTCTTTTTGCTATTCTCTCCCCTCCCTAAACCTTTCTGGTTTTTATGCTGTATCTTTATTCGACTTCTGTCTTTCACACTATCTCTGCTTTGCCCTTCTCCCTCTCTCAGTACTCTCTCTCCTCTATGCACACATCCTTCTTTCTTTAAGCATTTTTCTCCTTCACATCAATATTTCATTCTTTATATTTCGCTTTTTTCCTATCTCATTATTTCTTGTCTTCATTTTACCATCTTCCCTCCACCTAATCGTCCTCTTTTTACCTTCACTTGTTATCACTCTGTGCCCTCGTTCCCTCTCAGCTTGGGGATTGCTTACATCTCCAGGATTCCTTTTCACACCTGTGTCTGCTGCTATTGTCACAGGAATCCCCAAATGTTCTTTTGCGCTGTCAGAGTAAGGAAGTATTGGATATATAGTTCTGGATCTGTGAGACATAAACCAGCAGAAACCCATGTGTTCCTCTTTGTGAACAATGAGTTATGTAACAAGCACAAGAAGTGTTGTAAGGACTCAGGAATGTGTATCTTTTCTCCATTGCTGTGGCCAACTTGGGACAGATATTATTCAGCTTCTGCACATATCTTCCAATCATTGTGCAGCATACAGGATGGTTAGTCAGGGTTCTGAATTCCACAGAAAGCCCCTTCTGCGGGAGACGAAAACAACTATTTTTCCATTTAAATTACAGAAAATAAAATAAAGAAAATGCATTGAAAATATTTTTTTACAATGCATAATTAAAGAGACGGTCAAAATGAAACTTTCATGATTCAGATAGGGCATGTCAAACAACTTTCCAATTTACTTTTATCATCAAATTTGCTTTGTTCTCTTTGTATTCTTAGTTGAAAGCTAAACCTAAGTAGGCTCATATGCTAATTTCTAAGCCCTTGAAGGCTGCCTCTTATCTCAATGTGACAGTTTTTCACAGCTAGAGGACGTTAGTTCATGTGTGGTATATAGATAACATTGTGCTCACGTCCGTGGAGTTACTTATGAGAGGTCACTGATTGTCTAAAATGCAAGTCTGTCAAAAGAACTAAAATAAGGGGGCAGTCTGCAGAGGCTTAGATAAAATGTAATCACAGAGGTAAAAAGTATATTAATATAACCGTGTTGGTTATGCAAAACTGGGGAATGGGTAATAAAGGGATTATCTATCTTTGAAAACAATACAAATTCTGGTGTAGACTGTCCCTTTAAAGTTTACAGGGAATTACATTTTGAGTTTAATGTCCCTTTAAAATTAAGTATTTTTATGAAAATGTAATGTGTTGTGGATTTGCATATCACTGAAAGCAATAGGTGAATCACTGGAATAGACCAAGACTACACATTTTTAGTGCGTCTCTGCTGTAGTTACACTGTCCCTTTCTGTGCTCTAAAATATTAATCTATAGAATAAGACCTCATGGACAGATTAAGTCACCGCACACCCTCAACTTCTGTTACTTGCTGTAGGTTGAGTTTCTTGTCTTTTGACACTGTGACATATATTGCCAATATCCTGAAAGCTGTCTCTTTCTCCAAGTGCACTTCACTTAGTGATCTGTTCCTGCTCTCAGTGCTGTATCTGCACTCTATTCTGTGCCCTTCCCTCTGCACTTAGTGATCTGTTCCTGCTCTCAGTGCTGTATCTGCACTCTATTCTGTGCCCTTCTCTCAGCACTTAGTGACCTGTTCCTGCAGTCAGTGCTGTATCTGCACTCTATTCTGTGCCCTTCTCTCTGCACTTAGTGATCTGTTCCTGCTCTCAGTGCTGTATCTGCACTCTATTATGTGCCCTTCTCTCTGCACTTAGTGATCTGTTCCTGCTCTCAGTGCTGTATCTGCACTCTATTCTGTGTCCTTCTCTCTGCACTTAGTGATCTGTTCCTGCTCTCAGTGCTGTATCTGCACTTTATTCTGTGCCCTTCTCTCTGCACTTAGCAATCTGTTCCTGCTCTCAGTGCTGTATCTGCACTTTATTCTGTGCACTTCTCTCTGCACTTAGTGATCTGTTCCTGCTCTCAGTGCTGTATCTGCACTCTATTCTGTGTCCTTCTCTCTGCACTTAGTGATCTGTTCCTGCTCTCAGTGCTGTATCTGCACTTTATTCTGTGCCCTTCTCTCTGCACTTAGCAATCTGTTCCTGCTCTCAGTGCTGTATCTGCACTCTATTCTGTGCCCTTTGTTTCTGTACTTAGTGATCTGTTCCTGCTCTCAGTGCTGTATCTGCACTTCTCTCTGCACTTAGTAATCTGTTCCTGCTCTCAGTGCTGTATCTGCACTCTATTCTGTGCCCTTTGTTTCTGTACTTAGTGATCTGTTCCTGCTCTCAGTGCTGTATCTGCACTCTATTATGTGCCCTTCTCTCTGCACTTAGTGATCTGTTCCTGCTCTCAGTGCTGTATCTGCACTCTATTCTGTGCCCTTCTCTCTGCACTTAGTGATCTGTTCCTGCTCTCAGTGCTGTATCTGCACTTTATTCTGTGCCCTTCTCTCTGCACTTAGTGATCTGTTTCTGCTCTCAGTGCTGTATCTGCACTCTATTCTGTGCCCTTCTCTCTGCACTTTATTCTGTGCCCTTCTCTCTGCACTTAGTGACCTGTTCCTGCACTCTATTCTGTGCCCTTCTCTCTGCACTTAGTGACCTGTTCCTGCTCTAAGTGCTGTATCTGCACTCTATTCTGTAGCATTCTCTCTGCACTTAGTGATCTGTTCATGCTCTCAGTGTTGTATCTGCACTCTATTCTGTAGCATTCTCTTTGCACTTGGTGACCTATTCCTGCTCTCAGTGCTGTATCTGCACTCTATTCTGTGCCCTTCTCTCTGCACTTAGTGACCTGTTCCTGCTCTGCTCTCAGTGCTGCATCTGCACTCTATTCTGTGTCCTTCTCTCAGCACTTAGTGATCTGTTCCTGCTGTCAGTGCTGTATCTGCACTCTATTCTGTAGCATTCTCTTTGCACTTGGTGACCTATTCCTGCTCTCAGTGCTGTATCTGCACTCTATTCTGTGCCCTTCTCTTTGCACTTAGTGATCTGTTCCTGCTCTCAGTGCTGTATCTGCACTCTATTCTGTAGCATTCTCTTTGCACTTAGTGACCTGTTCCTGCACTCAGTGCTGTATCTGCAGTCTATTCTGTGCCCTTCTCTTTGCACTTAGTGATCTGTTCCTGCTCTCAGTGCTGTATCTGCACTCTATTCTGTAGCATTCTCTTTGCACTTAGTGACCTGTTCCTGCTCTCAGTGTTGTACCTGCACTCTATTCTGTAGCATTCTCTTTGCACTTAGTGATCTATTCCTGCTCTCAGTGCTGTACCTGCACTTTATTCTGTGCCCTTCTCTCTGCACTTAGTGATCTTTTTATGCTCTCAGTGCTGTATCTGCACTCTATTCTGTGCCCTTCTCTCTGCACTTAGTGATCTGTTTATGCTCTCAGTGCTGTATCTGCACTCTATTCTGTGCCCTTCTCTCTGCACTTATTGATATGTCCCTGCAGTCAGTGCTGTATATGCACTCTATTCTGTGCCCTTCTCTCTGCACTTATTGATATGTCCCTGCAGTCAGTGCTGTATCTGCACTCTATTCTGTGCCCTTCTCTCTGCACTTAGTGATCTATTCCTGCTCTCAGTGCTGTATCTGCACTTTATTCTGTGCCCTTCTCTCTGCACTTAGTGATCTGTTCCTGCTCTCAGTGCTGTATCTGCACTCTATTCTGTGCCCTTTGTTTCTGCACTTAGTGATCTGTTTATGCTCTCAGTGCTGTATCTGCACTCTATTCTGTACCATTCTCTCTGCACTTAGTGATCTGTTCCTGCTCTCAGTGCTGTATCTGCACTCTGTTCTGTACCATTCTCTCTGCACTTAGTGATCTGTTCCTGCTCTCAGTGCTGTATCTGCACTCTATTCTGTGCCCTTTGTTTCTGTATTTAGTGATCTGTTCCTGCTCTCAGTGCTGTATCTGCACTCTATTCTGTGCCCTTCTCTCTGCACTTAGTGATCTGTTCCTGCTCTCAGTGCTGTTTCTGCACTCTATTCTGTGCCCTTCTCTCTGCACTTAGTGATCTGTTCCTGCTCTCAGTGCTGTATCTGCACTTTATTCTGTGCCCTTCTCTCTGCACTTATTGATCTGTTCCTGCTCTCAGTGCTGTATCTGCACTTTATTCTGTGCCCTTCTCTCTGCACTTAGTGACCTGTTCCTGCTCTCAGTGCTGTATCTGCACTCTATTCTGTGCCCTTTTCTCTGCACTTAGTGATCTGTTCCTGCACTCAGTGCTGTATCTGCACTTTATTCTGTGCCCTTCTCTCTGCACTTATTGATATGTCCCTGCAGTCAGTGCTGTATCTGCACTCTATTCTGTGCCCTTCTCTCTGCACTTAGTGATCTGTTCCTGCTCTCAGTGCTGTATCTGCACTCTATTCTGTAGCATTCTCTCTGCACTTAGTGATCTGTTCATGCTCTCAGTGTTGTATCTGCACTCTATTCTGTAGCATTCTCTTTGCACTTGGTGACCTATTCCTGCTCTCAGTGCTGTATCTGCACTCTATTCTGTGCCCTTCTCTTTGCACTTAGTGATCTGTTCCTGCTCTCAGTGCTGTATCTGCACTCTATTCTGTAGCATTCTCTTTGCACTTAGTGACCTGTTCCTGCACTCAGTGCTGTATCTGCACTCTATTCTGTAGCATTCTCTTTGCACTTAGTGATCTGTTCCTGCACTCAGTGCTGTATCTGCACTCTATTCTGTAGCATTCTCTTTGCACTTAGTAATCTGTTCCTGCTCTCAGTGCTGTATCTGCACTCTATTCTGTGCCCTTTGTTTCTGTACTTAGTGATCTGTTCCTGCTCTCAGTACTGTATCTGCACTCTATTCTGTGCCCTTCTCTCTGCACTTAGTGATCTGTTCCTGTAGTCAGTGCTGTATCTTTACTCTATTCTGTGCCCTTTTCTCTGCACTTAGTGATCTGTTCCTGCTCTCAGTACTGTATCTGCACTCTATTCTGTGACCTTTGTTTCTGTACTTAGTGATCTGTTCCTGCTCTCAGTACTGTATCTGCACTCTATTCTGTGCCCTTCTCTCTGCACTTAGTGATCTGTTCCTGTAGTCAGTGCTGTATCTTTACTCTATTCTGTGCCCTTTTCTCTGCACTTAGTGATCTGTTCCTGCTCTCAGTACTGTGTCTGCACTCTATTCTGTGCCCTTTTCTCTGCACTTAGTGATCTGTTCCTGCACTCAGTGCTGTATCTGCACTTTATTCTGTGCCCTTCTCTCTGCACTTATTGATATGTCCCTGCAGTCAGTGCTGTATCTGCACTCTATTCTGTGCCCTTCCCTCTGCACTTAGTGATCTGTTCCTGCACTCAGTGCTGTATCTGCACTCTATTCTGTGCCCTTCCCTCTGCACTTAGTGATCTGTTCCTGCTGTTAGCGCTGTATCTGCATTCTATTCTGTGCCCTTCTCTCTGCACTTAGCGATCTGTTCCTGCAGTCAGTGCTGTATCTGTACTCTATTCTATGCCCTTTTCTCTGCACTTAGTCATCTGTTTCTGCTCTCAGTGCTGTATCTGCACTTTATTCTGTGCCTTTCTCTCTGCACTTAGTGATCTGTTCCGGCAGTCAGTGCTGTATCTGCACTCTATTCTGTGCCCTTCTCTCTGCACTTAGTGATCTGTTCCGGCAGTCAGTGCTGTATCAGTACTCTATTCTGTGCCCTTTTCTCTGCACTTAGGGCTAGATTTATCAAGCCCCTATGGCAGCAAGTTCTCACAAGAACTTGCACGCTGTGAATTATCAAGCAGCGGTCACCAGACCGCTGCTTCCCTAAGCTCTTTGCCACCTCTAAGGTGGCGAAATTCAATCTCCTCGGTCGAGTCCGACCGAGGAGATTGACAGCTCCTGCCCGCGCGTGATTGGCTGTGCGCGGGCAGGGGGCGGGATTGCACGCGAGCGCAAAATTGCGCTTGTGTGCAATGTTGATTACCTACCGGTAATTTTGCCCCGCCACAGGCGTGCCCCTGTACACCTCAGCTATGATAAATCTAGCCCTTAGTCATCTGTTCCTGCTCTAAGTGCTGTATCTGCACTCTATTCTGTGCCCTTCTGTCTGCACTGGCTTGCTCCTGCAGTCAGTGCTGTATCTGCACTCTATTCTGTGCCCTTCTGTCTGCACTGGCTTGCTCCTGCAGTCAGTGCTGTATCTGCACTCTATTATGTGCCCTTTGTCTCTGCACTTGGTTCTTTACTACATCTCTCTGTACTTAGGGATCTGTTTCTGCTCTCATCTTTGTATCTGCTCTTGGTGCTGTGCTCTTTCTCTCTGCACTTAGTGATCTATTCCACATTGGCACACATCTCACCCAGTACAGTACCGTGGTGGCACGTTTTACAGGAGCACACACATCTCACCGAGCACAAAACACTGTCTCACTTGGAGCACCTCATGGGCACACAGATCTCACACAGTACAGTTAGTGAACACACTACAGGGAACACAGATCTCACACAGTACAGTTAGTGCACACATTGCAGGGCACACAGATCTCACCCAGTACAGTTAGTGAACACACTACAGGGAACACAGATCTCACACAGTACAGTTAGTGAACACACTACAGGGAACACAGATCTCACACAGTACAGTTAGTGCACACATTGCAGGGCACACAGATCTCACCCAGTACAGTTGGTGCACACATTACAGGACACACATCTCACCCAGTACAGTATATTTGGTGCATACATTACAGGACACACATCTCACCCAGTACAGTATATTTGGTGCACACATTACAGGACACACATCTCACCCAGTACAGTATATTTGGTGCATACATTACAGGGGCACACAGATCTCACCCAGTACAGTGCTGTGGTGCACATGTTACAGGGGCACACAGATCTCACCCAGTACAGTACAGTTAGTACATACATTACAGGAGCACACAGATCTCACACAGTACAGTACAGTTGGTGCACACATTACAGGACACACACATCTCACCCAGTACAGTAAAGCTAGTGCACATATTACAGGGGCACACAGATATCACAGTACAGTTAGTGCACACATTACAGGGCACACACATCTCACCCAGTGCAGTACAGTACAGATAGTGCCTACAGTACAGTTAGTGCACACATTATATGGCACACACATCTCACCCAGTACAGTACAGCTAGTGCACACATTACAGGGAACACACATCTCACACAGTACAATTAGTGCACACATTACAGGGAACACACATCTCACCCAGTACAGTACAGTTAGTGCACACGTTACAGGGACACACAGATCTCACCCAGTACAGTTGGTGCACACATTACAGGACACACACCTCACCCAGTACAGTACAGCTAGTGCATGCATTAAAGCGGCACACAGATCTCACCCAGTACAGTGCAGTTGGTGCACACATTACAGGGGCACACAGATATTACACAGTACAGTACAGTTAGTGCACACATTACAGGGGCACACAGATCTCACACAGTACAGTACAGTTAGTGCACACATTACAGGGGCACACAGATCTCACACAGGAGTACAGTACCGTTAGTGCACACACATCTCACACAGTACAGTACAGTTGATGCACACATTACAGGATACACACATCTCACCCAGTACAGTACAGTTGGTGCACACATTACAGGGGCACACAGATCTCACCCAGTACAGTACAGTTAGTCCACGTGTTACAGGAGCACACAGATCTCACACAGTACAGTACAGTTGGTGCACACATTACAGGGAACACACATCTCACCCAGTACAGTACAGTTAGTGCACACATTACAGGGAACACACATCTCACCCAGTACAGTACAGTTAGTGCACACGTTACAGGGACACACAGATCTCACCCAGTAAAGTACAGTTGGTGCACACATTACAGGACACACACCTCACCCAGTACAGTACAGCTAGTGCACGCATTAAAGCGGCACACAGATCTCACCCAGTACAGTACAGTTGGTGCACACATTAAAGCGGCACACAGATCTCACCCAGTACAGTGCAGTTGGTGCACACATTACAGGCGCACACAGATCTCACACAGTACAGTTGGTGCACGCATTAAAGCGGCACACAGATCTCACCCAGTACAGTGCAGTTGGTGCACACATTACAGGGGCACACAGATCTCACACAGTACAGTACCGTTAGTGCACACACATCTCACACAGTACAGTACAGTTGGTGCACACATTACAGGGCACACAGATCTCACCCAGTACAGTACAGTTAATGCACACGTTACAGGAGCACACAGATCTCACACAGTACAGTACAGTTAGTGCACACGTTACAGGAGCACATATATCTCACACAGTACAGTACAGTTGGTGCATACGTTACAGGAGCACACAGATCTCACACAGTACAGTACAGTTAGTGCACACGTTACAGGAGCACACAGATCTCACACAGTACAGTACAGTTAGTGCACACATTACAGGGCAGACAGATCTCACCCAGTACAGTACAGTTAGTGCACACGTTACAGGAGCACACAGATCTCACACAGTACAGTACAGTTAGTGCACACATTACAGGGGCACACAGATCTCACCCAGTACAGTACAGTTAGTGCACACGTTACAGGGACACACAGATCTCACCCAGTACAGTACAGTTGGTGCACACATTACAGGACACACACCTCACCCAGTACAGTACAGCTAGTGCACACATTAAAGCGGCACACAGATCTCACCCAGTACAGTTGGTGCACACATTACAGGACACACACCTCATCCAGTACAGTACAGCTAGTGCACACATTAAAGCGGCTCACAGATCTCTCCCAGTACAGTACAGTTGGTGCACACATTACAGGGGCACACAGATCTCACACAGTACAGTACAGTTAGTGCACACATTACAGGGGCACACAGATCTCACACAGTACAGTACAGTTAGTGCACACATTACAGGGGCACACAGATCTCACACAGTACAGTACAGTACAGTTAGTGCACACATTACAGGGGCACACAGATCTCACACAGTACAGTACCGTTACTGCATACACATCTCACACCGTACAGTACAGTTGGTGCACACATCTCACCCAGTACAGTACAGTTGGTGCACACATTACAGGGGCACACAGATCTCACCCAGTACAGTACAGTTAGTGCACACATTACATGGCACACAGATCTCACCCAGTACAGTACAGTTAGTGCACAGATTACAGGGCACACACATCTCACCCAGTACAGTACAGTTAGTGCACAGGTTACAGGAGCACACAGATCTTACCTAGTACAGTACAGTTGGTGCACACATTACAGGAGCACACAGATCTCACCCAGTACAGTACAGTTAGTGCACACATGACATGGCACACACATCTCACCCAGTACAGTTAGTGCACACATTACAGGGCACACACATCTCACCCAGTACAGTACAGTTAGTGCACATTTTACAGGAGCACACAGATCTTACACTGTACAGTACAGCTAGTGCACACATGACATGGCACACACATCTCACCCAGTACAGTTAGTGCACACATTACAGGGCACACACATCTCACCCAGTACAGTACAGTTAGTGCACATTTTACAGGAGCACACAGATCTTACACTGTACAGTACAGCTAGTGCACACATGACATGACACACACATCTCACCCAGTACAGTTAGTGCACACATTACAGGGCACACACATCTCACCCAGTACAGTACAGCTAGTGCACACATTACAGGAGCACACAGATCTTACACAGTACAGTACAGTTGGTGCACACATTACAGGAGCACACAGATCTTACACAGTACAGTACAGTTGGTGCACACATTACAGGAGCACACAGATCTTACACAGTACAGTACAGCTAGTGCACACATTACAGGAGCACACAGATCTTACACAGTACAGTACAGTTGGTGCACACATTACAGGAGCACACAGATCTTACACAGTACAGTACAGTTGGTGCACACATTACAGGAGCACACAGATCTTACACAGTACAGTACAGCTAGTGCACACATTACATGGCACACAGATCTCACCCAGTGCACACAGTTAGTGGACACATTACAGGAGCACACAGTACAGTGCCGTTAGTGCACACTATCTTACACAGTACAGTACAGCTAGTGCACACATTACAGGAGCACACAGATCTTACACATTACAGTACAGCTAGTGCACACATTACAGGAGCACACAGATCTTACACAGTACAGTACAACTAGTGCACACATTACAGGAGCACACAGATCTTACACAGTACAGTACAGCTAGTGCACACATTACAGGAGCACACAGATCTTACACAGTACAGTACAGCTAGTGCACACATTACAGGAGCACACAGATCTTACACAGTACAGTACAGTTGGTGCACACATTACAGGAGCACACAGATCTTACACAGTACAGTACAGTTGGTGCACACATTACAGGAGCACACAGATCTTACACAGTACAGTACAGCTAGTGCACACATTACATGGCACACAGATCTCACCCAGTGCACACAGTTAGTGGACACATTACAGGAGCACACAGTACAGTGCCGTTAGTGCACACTATCTTACACAGTACAGTACAGCTAGTGCACACATTACAGGAGCACACAGATCTTACACATTACAGTACAGCTAGTGCACACATTACAGGAGCACACAGATCTTACACAGTACAGTACAACTAGTGCACACATTACAGGAGCACACAGATCTTACACAGTACAGTACAGTTGGTGCACACATTACAGGAGCACACAGATCTTACACAGTACAGTACAGTTGGTGCACACATTACAGGAGCACACAGATCTTACACAGTACAGTACAGCTAGTGCACACATTACAGGAGCACACAGATCTTACACAGTACAGTACAGTTGGTGCACACATTACAGGAGCACACAGATCTTACACAGTACAGTACAGCTAGTGCACACATTACATGGCACACAGATCTCACCCAGTGCACACAGTTAGTGGACACATTACAGGAGCACACAGTACAGTACCGTTAGTGCACACTATCTTACACAGTACAGTACCGTTAGTGCACACTATCTTACACAGTACAGTACCGTTAGTGCACACTATCTTACACAGTACAGTACAGTTAGTGCACACATCACAGAACACACACATCTCACTCAGCAAACACACAGTTACATTACTGTCATCTCTGGAGCACATACAGCGCAGCGGCTCTGCAATCAGAAGCAGGGTTAACCTGGGGAGGAGCTAGATCCGCTGTGATTGGTTGTGACAAATCTTTATTTTGCATATCCCCGCCCACCTGCAGCCTGGTTTCGGATCGCACCTGAGCAGCGCAGTTTGTGCTGGCACCTGACAGCAGAGCTTGTGGACCTCACCCGCCGGCACCAGGGCACTGATACAACTACTGCCAGGTGGTGAGGGGCACCGATTAAACTACTGCCAGGCAGTGAGGGGCACTGATACAACTACTGCCAGGTGGTGAGTGGCACCGATTAAACTACTGCCAGGCAGTGAGGGGCACTGATACAACTACTGCCAGGCGTGAGGGGCACTGCTACAACCACTGCCAGGTGGTGAGGGGCACTGATACAACTACTGCCAGGCGGTGAGGGGCACCGATTAAACTGCCAGGCACTGCTACAACCACTGCCAGGTGGTGAGGGGCACTGATACAACTACTGCCAGGCGGTGAGGGGCACCGATTAAACTGCCAGGCACTGCTACAACCACTGCTAACCACTAGCGATCAGACAGCTTCCGGAGGGGAACAGATATCGGACCCAGTTACCACGGTTTGTGCTACAGCTTTTGCCCTCATGACCCGGGACAAACACAACTAAGTGCCGGCAGCTCCTCACTGGTTTCACTGCACCTTACCACGGGCAGGATCTGTGACCTGCGGTACTGAGCTAAGCCATGCGGACCGTGTGATCTCTGCTGGGAGTGAGCCCACGCGGGGCAGGGGAATGATGCTCATGAGTGGGTGAAGCTGTTAGTACCACGCAGTTGGAGTGGATTTGGGGTCTTCCGGATGGGGTGGGGGGCAGAATGAGCCCCTGGAAGAGCAAACGCTGATACGATGCTCCCGGGCAACTCGCCCCTTCTCTGGTCCCTGCTGTGGGGGTTTGTGTTGGGGACTTCACACGGGACCCTCCGCTACCAGCACGAACTTCACTTCCATGCAGGGAGGCATCACCCGGCGCCAGTGTCTATATACCGGGCACCCGGGGCACTGCGCAGCGGTCACGGTGGGTACAGTGCACGCGCATTCAGTAGGTATAGGGACAGGATAAAGAGGGCATGATGACGTCAGGCACTTATTTATATCTACTGAAGTATGCAATAAAGTATTTAGCTGATGGCATGAAATAATGACCCTAGGCTTGCAGGTGAGGGTGGCAGCAATAATTTACTTAGGTATACTGAAGTATGCAATAAAGTATATAGCTGATGGCATGAAATAATGCCCCTAGGCTTGCAGGTGAGGGTGGCAGCAATAATTTACTTACTGAAGTATGCAATAAAGTATATAGCTGATGGCATGAAATAATGCCCCTAGGCTTGCAGGTGTGGGAGACAGCAATAATTTACTTAGGTATACTGAAGTATGCAATAAGGTCTTTAGCTGATGGCATGAAATAATGCCCCTAGGCTTGCAGGTGAGGGTAGCAGCAATAATTTACTTAGGTATACTGAAGTATGCAATAAAGTATTTAGCTGATGGCATGAAATAATGTCCCTAGGCTTGCTGGTGAGGGTGGCAGCAATAATTTACTTAGGTATACTGAAGTATGCAATAAATTATTTAGCTGATGGTATGAAATAATGTCCCTAGGCTTGCAGGTGAGGGTGGCAGCAATAATTTACTTAGGTATACTGAAGTATGCAATAAGGTCTTTAGCTGATGGCATGAAATAATGTCCCTAGGCTTGCAGGTGAGGGTGGCAGCAATAATTTACTTAGGTAGGTATACTGAAGTATGCAATAAGGTCTTTAGCTGCTGGTATGAAATAATGTCCCTAGGCTTGCTGGTGAGGGTGGCAGCAATAATTTACTTAGGTAGGTATACTGAAGTATGCAATAAGGTCTTTAGCTGCTGGTATGAAATAATGTCCCTAGGCTTGCTGGTGAGGGTGGCAGCAATAATTTACTTAGGTATACTGAAGTATGCAATAAGATCTTTAGCTGATGGCATGAAATAATGTCCCTAGGCTTGCAGGTGAGGATGGCAGCAATAATTTACTTAGGTATACTGAAGTATGCAATAAGGTCTTTAGCTGATGGCATGAAATAATGTCCCTAGGCTTGCAGGTGAGGGTTGCAGCATATACTGAGGTATGCAATAAGGTCTTTTGCTTACGACATAAATTAATGTCCCTAGACTTGCAGGTGAGGGTGGCAGCAATAATTTACTTAGGTATACTGAAGTATGCAATAAAGTATTTAGCTGATGGTATGAAATAATGTCCCTAGGCTTACAGGTGAGGGTGGCAGCAATAATTTACTGAGGTATGCAATAAGGTCTTTTGCGGACGACATAAAATAATGTCCCTAGACTTGCAGGTGAGGGTGGCAGCAATAATTTACTTAGGTATACTGAAGTTTGCAATAAGGTCTTTAGCTGATGGCATAAAATAATTACCCTAGACTTGCAAGTAAGGGTAGACATACAAATGGTAACATGCAGTAAGTCAGATCTACATTGCACATGGGCATATTCAAAGGGGTATATAAATCTACTGGAGGGGCAAGTAATAGGCACCTAGAATTACATTTAGGGAGATTTGTATATATTTGGACAGACAATAAGACACCGAGATCTTCACGTGGAATATTTAATAGATCAACAGATTGATGCTGCAATAAGGCACCAAGATATACAGGAGGGTTGCAAGCAATTGAGTACTTTACATTTTCCTGATTCTGTTCATGAACCTGTGGCTGGCAAGTGACAAACCATTCACTGAATTTGTTGAACAAATAAAAAAACTCAATCCACAGCTGTCTCGTGGATACACTTGTGCCATGAAAAACGGAGCTGAAAGTGGGCTTTGAGCAAAGCCTGCTAATAATGTTTTATGATAACAAGTGTGAGACAATATGGGTAGTGGGTACATGTGGGGGCAGTTAGTAGTGCCATAGAGCAATACTAATCCAGTAGAGAAGCAATAAGGTATCTTTATTGTAAACAGATGCAATGCTGCAACCATCCCTCTGACAAACTCTCATGTATGATATACAATGTCCTCTTGTTATTTCTCCCAAAAGCTGAAGCATTTTCCCCACTGAAGTTTCCCTTAGATGCTGCAGCACTGAGCATTTGAGGTCCTTTTCTGCATGTAATGTGTTAATATTTTTCTATGGAATGAATGTGGAATCCCCTTTTCTGTTTTTTTTTTTTTTAATTATTTTTTTACTAATGTAAATGGGTCAACAGTACATAATCTCAGTTCTTATTTTTCTATTTAAAATAAACATTTCCGTTTTTGTTATCAGATGTTCCTCTGCTGAATAAACCTTTTTGTTGACATGTTTGTAGAGACCAGTGAGCAGCAATTGGTCCTTATCCAGCTATTCCTGAAAAACAATACCATATATATCGCTGAAACCAGCGCACTCTCACTGACAAGTTTCCAAATACCAAGGTGTAGAAAAACTCATGTCTATAGGAAACACCACACTCTTGATTTAAAGGCACACTTAAACTTTATTACTCAAGATATTCACTCCTTCCTCAGATGACCCTGAAACCTCACATTAATAAAAAGTGTGCCTTTAAATCCAGTGAGTGTGGATATATATATATATATGTTAAATGTTGTTAGTGTTGCACTAACTCACTAATTCTGTGTGATGTGAGTTTTCTGTATGATGTGGTGAGTTTTATATGTTATGTGGTGAGTTTTGTGTGGAATGTGGTAAAGTTTGTGTGTGAGGTCGTGAGTTTCATGTGATGTGGTGAGGTTTGTGTGTGATATGAGGAATCTGTGTTCATAGTGGGCTATGTAGAGTATAGTGGTAATGAATTGTGTATCTTGTCAAATTATGCATGGTTATGTTTTGGCTGTGTATGTGGAGATGTAGTGGTCTGTATGTGTGATTATGTGTTGGCTGTGTATGTGATGATGTAGTGGTCTGTATGTGTGATTATGTGTTGGCTGTGTATGTGGAGATGTAGTGGTCTGTATGTGTGATTATGTGTTGGCTGTGTATGTGATGATGTAGTAGTCTGTATGTGTGATTATGTGTTGGCTGTGTGTGTGATGATGTAGTAGTCTGTATGTGTGATTATGTGTTGGCTGTGTGTGTGATGATGTAGTAGTCTGTATGTGTGATTATGTGTTGGCTGTGTGTGTGATGATGTAGTAGTCTGTATGTGTGATTATGTGTTGGCTGTGTGTGTGATGATGTAGTAGTCTGTATGTGTGATTATGTGTTGGCTGTGTGTGTGATGATGTAGTAGTCTGTATGTGTGATTATGTGTTGGCTGTGTGTGTGATGATATAGTGGTATGTGTGTGTGTGATTATGTGTTGGCTGTGTGTGTGATGATATAGTGGTATGTGTGTGTGTGATTATGTGTTGGCTGTGTATGTGATGATGTAGTAGTCTGTATGTGTGATTATGTGTTGGCTGTGTATGTGGAGATGTAGTGGTCTGTATGTGTGATTATGTGTTGGCTGTGTATGTGGAGATGTAGTAGTCTGTATGTGTGATTATGTGTTGGCTGTGTATGTGGAGATGTAGTGGTCTGTATGTGTGATTATGTGTTGGCTGTGTGTGTGATGATATAGTGGTATGTGTGTGTGTGATTATGTGTTGGCTGTGTGTGTGATGATATAGTGGTCTGTGTGATGATATAGTGGTCTGTGTATGTGACTTTCTGCTATGTGATTATGTGTTGCTGTGTGTGTGGTCATGTGTTAGCTGTGTGTGTTGGCTGTCGGTGTGGTCATGTGTTGGCTGTGCGTGTGGTCATGTGTTGGCTGTGCGTGTGGTCATGTGTTGGCTGTGCGTGTGGTCATGTGTTGGCTGTGCGTGTGGTCATGTGCTGGCTGTGCGTGTGGTCATGTGCTGGCTGTGAGTGTGGTCATGTGCTGGCTGTGTGTGTGGTCATGTGTTGGCTGTGTATGATTATGTAGTGGTCTTTTGTATGATTATGGGCTTGATTTATCAAACAGGGTACATGTTCGCCCCTGTCCTCTGGCGGGTAGCAATCCTGAGCAGCTGCCCAAATTTAATATTGCACATTAGCGCTATTTTGCGCTTGTGTACAACACTGCCCGCGCACAGCAAATCACGTGCGGGCAGGAGCTGTCAGTCTCCCCGATCAGACAAGACCGTGGACATTGAAATTCTCCGCCTAAGAGGTTGAGAAGAAGGAAGGGAAGCAGCGGTCTGATGACCGCTGCTTGATAAATCCTGACTGCAGGTGCTCTTGTGAGAACCTGCAGTCGAAGGTAGGAGAAGGGCTTGGTAAATTGAGCCCTATGTGTTTTGCTTTGTGTGTGATTATGTATTGGCTGTGTGTGTGATTATGTGTTGGCCATGTGTGTGATTGTGTGTTTGCTTTGTGTGTGACTATGTGTTGGCTGTGTGTGTGATTATGTAGTGGTCTGTGTGTGTGATTATGTGTTGGCTGTGTGTGTGATTATGTAGTGGTCTGTGTTTGTGATTATGTATTGGCTGTGTGTGTGATTATGTGTTGGCCATGTGTGTGATTGTGTGTTTGCTTTGTGTGTGACTATGTGTTGGCTGTGTGTGTGATTATGTAGTGGTCTGTGTGTGTGATTATGTGTTGGCTGTGTGTGTGATTATGTAGTGGTTTGTGTGTGTGATTATGTAGTGGTCTGTGTGTGTAATTATGTGTTGGCTGTGTGTGTGTGATTATGTAGTGGTTGTATATGTGATTATGTGTTGGCTGTGTGATTATGTAGTGGCATCTGTGTGTGTAATTATGTGTTGGCTGTGTGTGATTATGTAGTGGCATCTGTGTGTGTAATTATGTGTTGGCTGTGTGTGTGATTATGTAATGGTCGTATATGTGATTATGTGGTGGTCACTGTGTATAATTATGTGTTGGCTGTGTGTGTGATTATATAGTGGCATCTGTGTGTGTGATTATGTGTTGGCTGTGTGTGTGATTATGTAGTGGCATCTTGGTGTGTGATTATGTGTTGGCTGTGTGTGTGTTTATGTAGTGGCTGTGTGTGTGATTATGTAGTGGTCTGTGTGTGTGATTATGTAGTGGTCTGTGTGTGTGATTATGTAGTGGTCTGTGTGTGTGATTATGTGTTGGCTGTGTGTGTGATTATGTAGTGGCTGTGTGTGTGATTATGTAGTGGTCTGCGTGTGTGATTATGTAGTGGTCTGTGTGTGTGATTATGTAGTGGCCTGTGTGTGTGATTATGTAGTGGTCTGTATATGTGATTATGTGTTGGCTGTGCGTGTGATTATGTAGTGGCATCTGTGTGTGTGTTTATGTGTTGGCTGTGTGTGTGATTATGTAGTGGTCTGTGTGTGTGATTATGTAGTGGTCTGTGTGTGTGATTATGTAGTGGTCTGCGTGTGTGATTATGTAGTGGCATCTGTGTGTGTGATTATGTGTTGGCTGTGTGTGTGATTATGTAGTGGTCTGTGTGTGTGATTATGTAGTGGTCTGTGTGTGTGATTATGTAGTGGTCTGTGTGTGTGATTATGTAGTGGCCTGTGTGTGTGATTATGTAGTGGTCTGTATATGTGATTATGTGTTGGCTGTGCGTGTGATTATGTAGTGGCATCTGTGTGTGTGTTTATGTGTTGGCTGTGTGTGTGATTATGTAGTGGTCTGTGTGTGTGATTATGTAGTGGTCTGTGTGTGTGATTATGTAGTGGTCTGTGTGTGTGATTATGTAGTGGTCTGTGTGTGTGATTATGTGTTGGCTGTGCGTGTGATTATGTAGTGGCATCTGTGTGTGTGTTTATGTGTTGGCTGTGTATGTGATGATGTAGTAGTCTGTATGTGTGATTATGTGTTGGCTGTGTGTGTGATGATATAGTGGTATCTGTGTGTGTGTTTATGTGTTGGCTGTGTGTGTGATTATGTAGTGGCCTGTGTGTGTGATTATGTAGTGGTCTGTGTGTGTGATTATGTAGTGGTCTGTATGTGTGATTATGTGTTGGCTGTGCGTGTGATTATGTAGTGGCATCTGTGTGTGTGTTTATGTGTTGGCTGTGTGTGTGATTATGTAGTGGCATCTGTGTGTGATCATATAGTGCTCAGTATGGTAATGTGGCTGGCTGTGGGTAGGATGGCACAGTATGATGTCATCAGGTTTGCTTTGTGTGATTTTGTAACATATAATTTGCATGATAAATGATCAGAGTTCATTAAAATAATGTATTGTCTATACACATGAGCTACGTTTCATGTTGTTCACAGCTTCACATAAGTTTGAATTTCCCTCTGTTCTAAATGTTATTATAGGGGCTTGTTTGATACATTTCTAGGGTGATCACTTTCTAATATTACCAAGTTGCACCTTGCGCCCTCTACAGGTAGTGTAGTTGGGCTGTGCTGCAGATACAAAGACAGTGGGCTGCTGTAGTGTACAGGTCAGGCCCTCAGATAATAACAGAAGAGAGAACCAATGTAATTCCTGTTGAAACTGACTCTCTATCATCTCTCATCCTAAATTACATCCACGCAATGCCAGTCGATAACTGCTGTCATCTATTTTTTTTCCGTTGATTGTTTTCTGCTTTCATTTCCCTTATCCTTTCCTCCTCTCTCCGGTTCTGCCACAAACCTTCATCTCCTCTCTTTTTTGTTCCAATTTTAATCTTCTATTTTCTTTCTCTTTTTTCCCTTTACTGTCATATTTGCCATGTATCCACCATTCAGTTCTTTCATTCACTGCCATTCATTCTTTATTAATTTGCCCTGTCTAATACAGCTGTCTTTGTCACTTTTTATTTTCCCTGTCCCATTTAATCTCCTTCGCTTCTTCTTCAAATCTCCTTTAATTCTATGTTACTCCTGCACTGCTTTCTTTGTCCCAGTCTTTTCTTTCTTCTTTATGATACTAAATCTCTTTACTGTCATACATTTAATTCCAATCTGTTTTTGTATGTCCCTCTTTTTATCTCATTTCATTCTTGTTTCTGTAGCACGATTATTGCCACCATATTGGTTCTCTGCGGTACCCACCGTAGACTCTGCTGCCTGCAGTCAGGAATACATTTGTATTAGACTCAAACCGCCTTAATATTATTACTAAAAGCCATGATTACTCCCAAGCAGTATGACAATAATTACTGTGTTTTGCTAATTAGTGTAAACAACAGTAGAAAACGGGTTCTGAGATTTGATACCTTTTAGGCAACTAATCATTCACTGCAGTAAGCGCAGTAAATTGGGTGAACAATATTTCCTTGTGTATAAACAGATATCAGGGGTACAGATTGTCGTTTATCAGCGGTTTCTGCACTGTTAATATCTATGTTCTTAATTTTCTACTTAAAAAATATCATGAACATTGCTGATGAAAAAGTGCATCATATGACTTATCTATGAAAAATTCCCATAAACTAAGGATAGATTTTGTTAGAAAAAAAAAAGTCTTGATAAGCATTTCAATAAGAATAAAAAGCACCCCAGCAACTGATTTTGCTAGAGACAACTTCTTTATGGAATAGGGAGTGAAATAAGTTTTGGACTGTTTTGTTTATGTAGACCACAATACACATATTTACCCACTACACTTAGGGCCAATGATCATAAAGGGACACTGAACCCAAATTGTTTCTTTCGTGATTCAGATAGAGCATGATATTTTAAGCAACTTTCTAATTTACTCCTTTTATCACATTTTCTTCATTCTCTTGGTATCTTTATTTGAAATGCAAGAATGTAAGTTTAGATGCCGGCCCATTTTTGGTGAACAACCTGGGTTGTCCTTGCTGAATGGTGGATAAATTCATCCACCAATAAAAAAGTGCTGTCCAGAGTCTGAACCAAAAAAAGCTTAGATGCCTTCTTTTTCAAATACAGATAGCAAGAGAACGAAGAAAAATTGATAATAGGAGTAAATTAGAAAGTTGCTTAAAATTGCATGCTCTATCTGAATCACGAAAGAAAAAAAAATTGGGTTCAGTGTCCCTTTAACCTTGCAATTTCTGACGTGGTTTTTCTTTGCCGACCCTCGCAGGGGCTACCATGGTGGAATTATGGTAAAAAGGGGCAGACCCTGCGAGTGGCGAGATGGCTTCTATTGAAAGTAATGAAGCTCGCTGTAAAGGGCAACTTCGCACCGTGGAGTGAAGTCAGCAGTTAGCAGGGGGACGCACTCTAAAAATTAAATCCTGCAACCAATATAAATCGCATTACATTGCTTTCTGCTATAGCATCTTACAATCGCCTATATTTTCGTATGCATGTGTCTGTCTATTAGGGTTATAAGTATTTTGAGTGTTTTGAGAAAAAAATGTAAGATCTTCAGTGCGAAAATCTTTACAGAATTACGGAAGGATTATGAGACAATTTTATATACGCCCATGTTCAGCCCATTTTACGGAAAAACAATTATGCTTTGTATTTTGTACTTTTAAGTACAAATGTCTTGCTTTTTTTTTTTTGGACATCCAGTGTCCTTAAATTTGTATTTACGCTGTGCATAGTTAATACGATTTATTCCTGTGTAATTTACATACAAATTTTACGTTTTTGATAAAATATGATTTTTGGTGAACAATTTCGTTAATATTTTTGATGCACCTTAACAATACAATTTTTTTCTGCTTCTTTTTGTGTGAATGGTTAAATTTTTAATTTTCTATGATGTTTAAAATACAAATTTTACTGTGCACTTTTCTTAAAGGGATAATCTAGTAAAAAATAAATGTCCATGATTCAGACAGAGCATGTAATTTTAAGCAACTTTCTAATTTACTCCTATTATCAATTTTTCTTTGTTCTCTTGGTATCTTTATTTAAAACAGCTGGAAAGTAAGTCTAGGAGCCAGCCCGTTTTTGGTTCAGCACCTGGATAGCGCTTGCTGATTGGATCGCTACATTTAGACACTAATCAGCAAGCGCTATCCAGATGCTGAACCAAAAATGGGCTGACTTCTAAGCTTATATTCCAGCTTTTTAACATAAAGATATCAAGAGAACGAAGAAAAATTGATAATAGGAGTAAATTAGAAAATTGCTTAAAATTGCATCATCTATCTGAATCATAAAAGTTTAATTTTGACTATACTATCCCTTTAAGAAAATGCAGTATACATAATACACCCCTTAGCGAGACGCCCTGTTTTCAGGGTAAAAAGTGCCTTTAGATCATTCCACCAGGAAATAGAAATCTTGTAATCTCGCCAGTCAGAGAGCTTTAGATCATCACAACCTTAGTCAATGCATATGGTCTAAAAAAATCTGTATATTTATTTTCCTAAATCCATGCTTATTTATTTTTTCTTTATAAAATATAAGTAATTGTACATTTTTGGTAATGAACATACATTTTTATTGATGGAAATGAAGTTTTTAAGTGCTAATGCTGAGATTTTTAAATTATATTGAGTTGTATATTTTAATCTTTAATATATTTTGATATTGGATACTGAATTATGATCTCTGGAATTTCTCTTATTTTAATTTAAGATGGATCTAATATCTCATCTCCAAATATGGTGCTGAAATTCAGCCAATCAAAAGACTAAATATCTCTGGGCTTTTTGCACAGTTATATATCAGTCAGCGGACTGAGAATAAAAATGGGATTACCTGCAACATAGTTATATGCTCCACAAGTTGAATGAAAGCTGATACCAAAACTGCAATACTTTTACTACAATAACTTATGGTTCTGGAGTATATTGGTAATATGCATATAATAGAAACTGAAATGCAGTTTTTTCAATATTGACTGTAATGTCTTTTTATACTCTGAGCATGGTCGGTGGTTTATATGATGTAGCAAATGACATAATAATTATGAAAATAAACTCACATGTAATATCTCCTAAATGAGGGATGACCAACTGGTGGCCCAGGGGCCAAATGCGGCCCCCGAGAAACAGCCAAACTAAGAATGTATTTAATAGTTTTTGTGGAACTAAATATGTGTTCTTTGGGGAGGCTACATCTCAAGAGCCCTCTGGAGGTGAGAACAGCAGATGCAGGGTACCCTACAACCCTACCTACATGTGGCCCTGTGCCACTGGAGATTTTTAGGAAATATATTATTTGTTTTTATTTAATAGCCATAGGTTTATAAGTGACCCTTAAGGCTTCTAAATTATTGATCTGCAGCTTCCATTTGTTAGAAAATTGACCACCACTCTCCTAAATAATTAAATGACTTTGATAATGATAGTATGTAACATTCAAATGATTAGTACAGTAGGTAAACCAGATTTTGAACCAAAAGGTCTGTTATTAAATTATTCTTTACTTCCGTGTTACTAGGGCAGTTTTGTCAGTTGAAAAGGTGCTGGATGACTGTGGTAGTGCCGGGAGGGTACTTTTATGGTAATAATGCCATAATACTGCTAAGCATTCGCAACGGGGTGAACTAACGGTAGATGCCCCATGGCTGAGGGGGTGGTTTACCCCTTCATCAGAGGAGAATTGCCTACTAGTATTTTGAGGTTGGACTGTGGTAGGGTCAAACTGATATACTATAGATATTTCTTTTCTGTTAAGAATGGGCTATATGAGACTGCACCCTGACCGTTCCTGACCTACTAAACAAGCACACAGATTCCAGCTCTGTTTGTTCTCAGCTTTGTATTTTCTTTTTGCAACAGTGTCAGTAATGAAGCTTTATATTGTATTACTCATAATTTATTATTAGTTATAATGGTCATAGGAAAGTATCTATCAATCCATCTGTCTGTCTATCTGTCCATCTGTCTGTCTATCTGTCCACCTGTCTGTCTATCTATGTCCGTCTGTATATCTGTCTGTCTATCTAACTATACACACATACATACTCTGTCAAAAATAGAGAGACAGACGGACAAAATATGCAGCTTGAGGTCCCTTGCAGTTAAAAGGTTTGCTAAGAAAGCTTACACCCCCCCTTTAAACTGACTGTTATTTCTGTCTTGTACATACACACCCATCCAGGGAGACTATGAATATCAATGAATTGAGCTGCAACTAATGACACACTGGAACTGTGAAAAGTACAAGGTGATTTCTCATGAAATAGTTTATTTACCACCCTCCCTGTAGTTTCCTCTGAGATTCTGGTGGGGGGAGGAAGGATACTTACTGATGCCGGGCTGTGTGCTGGTGTGTGATCAGTAATAGTGCATTAAAATGGAAATCAGTCTTTTGCTAGAAAAGAGAAAGGCAAAGAAGTGACCTGCAGAGCATAACTATCTGTCCCTGATACACAAAGCTATCTGTCCCTGATACACACAGCTATCTGTCCCTGATACACACAGCTATCTGTCCCTGATACACAAAGCTATCTGTCCCTGATACACACAGCTATCTGTCCCTGATACACACAGCTACCTGTCCCTGATACACACAGCTATCTGTCCCCTGATACACACAGCTACCTGTCCCTGATACACACAGCTATCTGTCCCTGATACACACAGCTACCTGTCCCGGATACACACAGCTATCTGTCCCTGATACACACGGCTATCTGTCCCTGATACACATGGCTATCTGTCCCCTGATACACACGGCTATCTGTCCCCTGATACACACGGCTATCGGTCCCCTGTTACACACGGCTATCTGTCCCCTGATACACACGACTATCTGTCCCCTGATACACACAGCTATCTGTCCCCTGATACACACAGCTATCTGTCCCCTGATACACACAGCTATCTGCTCCCTGATACACACGGCTATCTGTCCCCTGATACACACGGCTATCTGTCCCCTGATACACACAGCTATCTGCCCCCTGATACACACAGCTATCTGTCCCTGATACACACAGCTATCTGTCCCCTGATACACACGGCTATCTGTCCCCTGATACACACGGCTATCTGTCCCCTGATACACACGGCTATCTGTCCCCTGATACACACAGCTATCTGTCCCTGATACACACAGCTATCTGTCCCCTGATACACACGGCTATCTGTCCCCTGATACACACGGCTATCTGTCCCCTGATACACACGGCTATCTGTCCCCTGATACACACAGCTATCTGCCCCCTGATACACACAGCTATCTGCCCCCTGATACACACAGCTATCTGTCCCCTGATACACACGGCTATCTGTCCCCTGATACACACGGCTATCGGTCCCCTGTTACACACGGCTATCTGTCCCCTGATACACACGACTATCTGTCCCCTGATACACACAGCTATCTGTCCCCTGATACACACAGCTATCTGTCCCCTGATACACACAGCTATCTGCTCCCTGATACACACGGCTATCTGTCCCCTGATACACACGGCTATCTGTCCCCTGATACACACAGCTATCTGCCCCCTGATACACACAGCTATCTGTCCCTGATACACACAGCTATCTGTCCCCTGATACACACGGCTATCTGTCCCCTGATACACACGGCTATCTGTCCCCTGATACACACGGCTATCTGTCCCCTGATACACACAGCTATCTGTCCCTGATACACACAGCTATCTGTCCCCTGATACACACGGCTATCTGTCCCCTGATACACACGGCTATCTGTCCCCTGATACACACGGCTATCTGTCCCCTGATACACACAGCTATCTGCCCCCTGATACACACAGCTATCTGCCCCCTGATACACACAGCTATCTGTCCCCTGATACACACAGCTATCTGTCCCCTGATACACACAGCTATCTGTCCCCTGATACACACAGCTATCTGTCCCCTGATACACACAGCTATCTGTCCCCTGATACACACAGCTATCTGTCCCTGATACACACAGCTATCTGTCCCCTGATACACACGGCTATCTGTCCCTGATACACACAGCTATCTGACCCCTGATACACACAGCTATCTGTCCCTGATACACACGGCTATCTGTCCCCTGATACGCACTGCTTCTCTCTGTAATACACACACCTATCTATCACACTATTCCTCTGGCTTGTACACAAAGCTATCTGTCATATTGTTCCTCTCATGGATACACACAGATATCTGTCACACTGTTTCAGTAGTACACACAGCTATCTGTCACACTGATCCCCTCAGTAGTATACACAGCTATCTGTCACACTGTTTCAGTAAAACACACAGCTATCTGTCACACAATTCCTTTCAGTGACACATACAGCAAGAAGTTAAGGATAAAGGTTTGATGCCAAAGGAGTTTGGACTTGATACCAATAAGCTCTGTTTTAATGATAATGAGAACATATTTACTTGTGTTATGTGTATTTATCAATATGGATCCCAGTCAGATATAAAAAATCATTGAGACTGGGTGCCAGCAAGTAGCTCGGTGTGTGCCGTAGTGCCCCTCCCTGCTCGCTGTTATAATGTACGGTTCACTTCCTTTAATGACAGGATTCTTAATGCTTTTCACAGCTTAGTGTTATCTTCAGCTGGCGAGCTTCGCGATCTAATGCACATAATTATACCCCAGCTCCAGAATTATTATTATTATTTACATCTATTGTATTCCCTTTTCTGTTGCTTGCGCTAATAGAAAAATATAATAAATGGGCAATGTTAGGCAAAGAGAATAATTATCTCACACTGATATATTATTAATATAATTTGTCCTTTATTGATAAGGGTTAGCTTATTATAAAGCTCAGCAAGAAATAACAGACAAGCACATACACTGCCTTTTTAGCACAGGACTGTTTAAAAACTGTGTATATGAACGTGTGTGTGTATATGTGTTTACACTGTATATGTGTGTGTGTATATGTGTTTACACTGTATATGTATATGTGTGTGTATATGTGTTTACACTGTATATGTATTTACACTGTATATGTATATGTGTGTGTGTATATGTGTTTACACTGTATATGTATATGTGTGTGTATATGTGTTTACACTGTATATGTATATGTGTGTGTATATGTGTTTACACTGTATATGTGTGTGTGTATATGTGTTTACACTGTATATGTATATGTGTGTGTATATGTGTTTACACTGTATATGTATATGTGTGTGTATATGTGTTTACACTGTATATGTATATGTGTGTGTATATGTGTTTACACTGTATATGTGTTTACACTGTATATGTATATGTGTGTGTGTATATGTGTTTACACTGTATATGTATATGTGTGTGTATATGTGTTTACACTGTATATGTATATGTGTGTGTATATGTGTTTACACTGTATATGTATATGTGTGTGTATATGTGTTTACACTGTATATGTATATGTGTGTGTATATGTGTTTACACTGTATATGTATATGTGTGTGTATATGTGTTTACACTGTATATATATATATGTGTGTGTATATGTGTTTACACTGTATATGTATATGTGTGTGTATATGTGTTTACACTGTATATGTATATGTGTTTACACTGTATATGTATATGTGTGTGTATATGTGTTTACACTGTATATGTATATGTGTGTGTATATGTGTTTACACTGTTTATGTATATGTGTGTGTATATGTGTTTACACTGTTTATGTACAGTAAAAAGTTCCACTTTCTACATACGGTATATCCACTGTAGAAAGTTGTTTAAAATCACATGCTCTATCTGAATCATGAATGAAAAACTTGGGGTTTCATAATCTTTTTAGTCTAAATATAATTTAAAACATTTCCGTTATATTTTCAGGTGTTTTTCTATGCAAACTAGCAATCAATAATGTTTTTCTTCATCTTTTAAAAAGTGCTATATTTTGCAGTGAGTTTTTTGGATTGAGCTCGAACGGACACTTAACTCACTACTTGCAATGTGAGCGCTCCCTGCGCTTTCTATTTAAAGCATAGAGCGTGTGTGGCCATGTTAAAATATTTAAACCAAATTGTGCAATATTCCTTATGCGCAAAAGAGAAGGTACCCTGCGTTGGTGAGTGTGCTCCATTTGTAATCTAACCCTATATGTAACATTGTTACAAACACCGTTGCATACACTCCTGAGCCTAACTCGGTATTTGCTCATAGACACAAGATAAGTTTCAACAAGGGAGACAAAGAGAAACGTCATTTTGACAACAGAAGATAATATGATTTTTTTTAATGTATGTTCTTTCTGAGTCATAACATTTCAATTCTAACTTCCATGATTCAGACAGAGCAATCAAATTGAAAGGAATAATTTCCAATTTACTTTTATTTTCAAATTATTCCTTCTGTTGGTATCCTTTGTGGAAGAGCATTACTATCTCAGGAGTGTGTATTTTTCCAGATCACTATATGGTGCAGTGTTGCGTCAATATAACAGTTTTATACACTCTTGAGCACTAGGTGGCAGCAGTGTTAGCAACAATGTTTAATATTGTTACAAACAATGTTGCAATGCTGCTGACATATATTACAGGCACATGCACACTCAAAAGATTCCAAGAGAACAATGTCAATTTGATAATAGACACAAAGTCAAAAGCAGTTTTTGAACTGCAAGAAGCAAGAAAGTTAAAAATAGGAGACATTCAAGCAATAACTTTGTCATTTTCTTTTCTATATTATCTTTTTAATATTTTTATTAATGACTTGGAGCAAGGATTAAATAGCAACATCTCTACTTTTGCAGATGATATAAAGCTGTGTAAGGTCATTAGGTCAGTGCAGGAGGAACTTGCTTTACAAGGGGATCTACAAAAATTAGAAGAATGGGCTGGTAAATGGAAAATGAGATTTAATACTGGAAAATGCAAGGTTCTACAATTTGGAATTTAAAATAAGCAGGCAACCTATTATTTAAATGGGATAAGACTTAGAAAAACAGAGGAGGAAATGGATTTGGGAGTAGTAATAGATAGCAAACTAAAGATGGGTGCACAATACTAGCATGTATTAAAAGAGGCATTGATGCAAGGGGAAAAAAAAGCATAATTCTGAAACTATATAAATCCCTTGTAAGACCTCACCTTAAGTATGGAGTGCAGTTCTGGGGATTAATCTAAAAAAAACAACATTGCAGAACTAGTTCAGAGAAGGGCCACAAAGCTAATAAGGGGAATGGAGAATTTAAGCTATGAGGAGAGGCTAGACAAACTGGATCTGTTTTCTTTAGAAAAAAGGTGCTTGAGAGGTGACATGATTATTTTATATAAATATATTCAAGGTTCATATACAGAGATGGGGGATGCTCTGTTTATTCCAAGCAAATTGTTTGCGACAAGAGGTCACAATTTAAGGCTGGAGGAAAGAAGATTTAATCTCCTGCAATGTAAACCTTTTTTTACTGTAAGAGCAATTAAATTGTGGAACTCATTACCTAAGGAGGTAGTAAATGCCAATACCTTAGATACATTTATGTCTAGAAACAGAATTTAGATATATGATTGCTTGTGTTAATGGCTCACCCTTTTTAATGGGATTAATTTAAGCTCAACTGGAGCTTAAAGCTGTAAATATATTAAGATTTGTATAGGTTGAACTCAATGGACTTCTGTCTTTTTTCAACCTCATCTATTATGTTACTATGTTACCTTTTTTTAGCACTGACTGATGCAGCTTAGGAATCACTTCTGACTGGATAAAACCATGGCTCATTAAACTAGCAGAATACATATCTATTGTTTTGTACAGATGGTTTTGAGGGAAGATAAATCCTAATAAATTGTTTCTTCTTTTAAAAGGGACATGAATCCCAAATTTGTTTTTTCATCATTCAGACAGAGAATACAATTTTTAAAAAGTTTCCAATTTACTTCTATTATCAAATTTGCTTTGTTCTAATGTTATTCTTTGTTGATAAGATATCTAGATAGGTGGCGTGCACACGTCTGGAGCATCACATGACAAGAAATAGTGCTGCCATCTAGTGCTTATAACATTGTTGCAAAACTGCTGCCAGACACGTGCACACTCCTGAACTTTCCTACTTTTCAACAAAGCATAACAAGAAAACAAAGAAAATTTGATAATAGAAGTAAATTGGAAAGTTGTTTAAAATTGTATTTTCTAATTGTGAAAGACATAGGTTGGGTTTTATGTCACTTTTAAGATCTTATTAACGAAAAACATTTAGGCCTCAGTAATAGTAATGTATAGAGCAGGTGCTAACTATGGAATTATTCTATGCATATCTATTTACATATCCCCTGTCTAATATGTTTCATACCAATTTATCAACCCCATAGGTGTCTGAAGGGGGTGGGCAAAATGAAGTAACCCCCCCCCCCCTGGAATTTTGCCCTATTTGGCTTCAGTTTAAAGCAACAGTCAACACCAGATTTTTTATTATAGAAAAAGATAGATAATCCCTTTATTTACCATTTCCCAGTTTTGCAGAACCAACACGGTTATATTAATACAAGCTTTACCTCTGCGATTACCTTGTATCTAAGCCTCTGCAGACTGCCCCCTTATTTCAGTTCTTTTGACAGACTTGCATTTTAGCCAATCAGTGCTGGCTCCTAGGTAACTCCATGGGCGGGAGCACAATGTTATCTATATGTCATACATGAACTAACGCACTCTAGTTATGAAAAAAAAGGCAAAATGCATTCAGATAAGAGGCGGCCTTCACGAGCTAAGAATATGCATATGAGCCTAGTACCTAGGTTTATTCTTCAACTAAGAATACCAAGAGAACAAAGCAAAATTGGTGATAAAAGTAAATTGGAAAGTTGTTTAAAATCACATGCCCTATCTGAGTCATGATAGTTTATTTTTTACTTTACTGTCCCTTTAAGCACATATTAGAGTGCCCATTTCAGGGGCAATGGGAGGCAGATACTTAGATATTATTTCATTTCCTTCAGCTAACAGATGATAGCCCTGTGTTTCTTTTCTCCTCTATCCTATTTGTGATTTTTTTTTTAGAATATTTTTTGCCCTCTCCTAAAAACAAATCCTGTGGATTCCCACGATGAGGGGCTGCTCACTCTGTCACTATGCCCCTACTTCACTGCTAGTGGTCTTGTTGGTCACATATCTGTTCAGTACCCCTCCTGGTGAACAGCTCCCATTATTCAGATCTTTAATATAAACCAGTAAAACTCATTAGACCTGTGAGCTGCTGATAATGCTATAATAGAGCGATATATTCCAGACAGCTGTCCTTACTCGGCACATTGCTGTATGGTTGTTTATGGGGACTGTATCGATCTTGCAACTCTGGGACCGATAAGCACTGCACAGCTGATAAAGCCTCAGCCTACTCCTTCCAGGGAAGGTTAACACCCTGTGCCCGTTTAATTGAATGGAAATGCCGGCCTCTTGTTTAAATGTCAGCATTAATGCACCGACACCAGGCTGCAACCTTTACTGGAGAGAGGGAAGCAGGGCTTGAGATAATGAAAGAGAAGGGGATCCTTATGTTTATGTTTTCCCCTCCTTTCATGCTGTTGTTTATTCTTTCTCCACCACATGGATTTAAAGGCACAGTCTACACCAGAATTGTTATTGTTTAAAAAGATAGATAATCCCTTTATTACCCATTCCCTGGTTTTGCATAACCAACAAAGTTATATAAATATACTTTTTACCTCTGTGATTACCTTGTATCTAAGCCTCTGCAAACCGCCCCCTTATTTCAGTTCTTTTGACAGACATCCATTTTAGCCAATCAGAGCTGGCTCACTGGATCTTCACGTGCATGAGCACAGTGTTATCTATATGTCACGCATGAACTAACACCCTCTAGTGGTGAAAAACTGTTAAAATGCCCTGAGAGAAGAGGTGGCCTTCAAGGGCTTAGAAATTTGCATCTGAACCTCCTAGGTTTAGCTTTCAACTAAGAATACCAAGAGAACAAAGCAAAATTGGTGATAAAAGTAAATTGGAAAATTGTTTAAAATTACATTCCCTATCTGAAACATGAAAGTTTATTTTGTACTAGACTGTCCCTTTAATTGGATTTTTTCTTCCAGAACCCATATTTTGTCCTCATACGCACTGGTAATTCTAGAGGGTTAAAGGGATACGAAACCCACACAGAACATACAGTTTTTTTTAAAAGTTTCCAATTTATTTCTATTATCAAATTTGCTTTGGCCCCATGATATTCTGTGTTGAAGAGATACCTAGGTAGCATCTGGAGCACTACATGACAGGAAATAGTGCTGCCATATAGTGCTCTTGCAAATGGATAACATTCTTGCAAAACTGCTGTCATATAGTGCTCCAGACACGTGCACGCTCCTTAGCTTATGTCCCTGCTTTTCAACAAGATTGGATATAGTAGTAAATCACAAGCTCTATCTGAATCATCAAATAACAATTTTGGGTTTAATATCTCTAAAGAAAATGTATCTGAATGTGAGGTTCACTCACCTTTACCTCAGTGTTTTACATCTCCCAAATTGTCCGGTCCAGAAACATGGCTGCCTGTCGGTTTTGGTTGAATTCCTTCTCTGCAGAATCTATTTTGCCATTATTTCCTTCTACAGTTTTTTTGGCATGAAGTAATTGTTATAAAAAAGCTATGCAAACAAAAAGTCATGCTCTCATGCTTGAGCAGAAAGTTACTAAAATGTGCATAAGATAAGCTAACAAATTTTTCTCTCCCTGCAAGCACAGCCTATTTAATTGGGTTATTGTTTCAATTAGCAGAAACCGTTATACCTAAAGGAGCATTTTCCCAGACATTTTAAACGCTGCAATCCTATAACAAGTCATTGTAAACACATTTAGGGTAACATATTTTACTGTACACCGTCTCTTTAAGTGAATATATATCTAGAATAGCTGGCATTTCATAGTGTTGTGTATCTGTTGCATTTTGTTGACTTTTCAGTGATCAAGAGTCACAGTTTGTGCAGTAACATTTAGAAATGCTAAGGAAAGCTGTATGCCCTGTAATAAATACTAATACATTGCACAAAGACTGTTCCTTCAGATGATCTTCTAAAGTCAGACTTGGGATGGGGCTAATCCTAAACATAAATAAAAGTGAGGCTATAAAGCAGAGATGCAAATGAAAGTTAGATCTACAAATCAATAAGCCATTTAGGCTAATCTAGTCAATATGCCATTTTGTTTCTCAGGTTAGGTGCTTGCACACACGTATTTTTGTCAGAGTTTAATGTCCCTTAAACGGACATAAAATTGCAGAAAGAAAATGCTGCCCCTTCCTCCTGTACTAGATTTGTTTAGTTTTTTTTTATGTTATGTATTTTATCACAAATCCTTGTCATTGTATACCCCTATCATTGTACCCAGCGCTACGGACTTTGGCGGCGCTATACAAATAAATGATAATAATAATTAGTACACTGTTGATTACATAGAATTGTGTGTTCAACACCTACAGAGAAGTTAAACTCCTAGCTAAAGTCAGCTGCAACGCAGTACTGGTAGCTAGCTGAGTATATCTGGTGAGCCAGTGAAAAGAGGCATATGTGTAGCCACCAATCACCTGCTGGCTCTCAGTAGTGCTGCTGCCTATCTTGGAGTGCTTTTTCAAAAAAGGATAACAAGAGAATATAGCAAAATCGATAAAAGAAGTTAAATTGCATGCTCTACCTGAATTATGAAAGCAATTTTATTTATCACGGTTTATAGTCCCTTTAACACTGATATTTATTTCACACAGCCATCTGCACACTTTATCTGACCCTAATTATCTTTGACAAAGCGATAGATAAGGGGGGAACATATTTTTCAATATGGCAGTGCCCATTACTTTATAGATTTAGGGGAAATGGAAATCCCACAATTTTTAGAATTAATTTACAAGAAAAGGGGACAAAATAAATTTTTTATATATATATATATATATATATATATATTTTACTACATATACTTAAACATTTTAATGTCCCTTTTAAAGGTACATTATGTACATTTATTTGTTGTGTCTGAAATGGAATTAAATGTATTACTTTTCTTTAGTGATTTTTTACTTGTTGGCCAAAAGAGTCACAGGAATTGTCGTTATCAGCCAATCAAAATTTGTGAACAAACAGACACTTCCTGCTAGTTCAAAATAAAAACAAACAGGTTAAATGAACCATGTATGCAAAGCATAAAATAAAAAAAAAAAACAAGTTTAATGCTATTTCATGTGCAGAATAGGTTTTTGTTTAGTGTCCCTTACAAAACAAGTGGAGGAATTAAAATGTTTTTGAAAGGCTGATGGCTAAAGAGAACCTATCCCTTGGCTGCAAAGCATAGCACAGTGCTGTTAAAACAGAACAAGCTCGTGCACACATGCTGATATTAAACATTATATTAATATGATAAGGGTACATACAGTATTATATCATGTCATTTAGCAAAGGAGATTAAAGCATAACAGGGAGAAAGGGAATTTGTAAATAGAAACGTTAGATGCTATGGATTTTGCAAATATTCTCTTGCTGGAACTCTGCATTACTTTTAAGATGGTTCAGAGTTTTTTTTTCCAAATTAGAATGTACTTTAATATAAAATTTTAATGGCTGGAATTGTATGTAAATGACTATAAACTTTGTTTCCTTGTGTGAGCATTTAGACGTGTCCCGTTCAGTGTGTCTACAGTTTGTGAATTTTAGGCTGGAATTAGGAGACATTATCTGTGACAGTGTGAGAATAATGTGTGTTGTGTATATGCATATCGGACAGCAGGGGGTGCTGCAGTGCAGGATGTAGGGGCAGTTACTTTGTGCATTAGGGCATATAACAGTAGTCAGATTAAACTGCATTTACATGCTGAGTGTCAAATCCTAGACTGCTTCTTGGTGCCCCACAGACCACACGGTTCATTGTAAAAGTAATTAATTCTAGCAAAGGTACAGTCTGGAGCAGAGAAACAAAACTAAAAATCTTGCAGTCTTTCTTATTCCCTGTGGGGGATTTATAACCACAAAGGTGAGAGCAACAGAGATACCAGCCTTATCTCATTTTACAAAGTAAGTGCAACGTAGAACTATAATAGAACACTCAGAGAGGTATCAATGGAGCATGACTAGAGAACTGTCCGTGGTCCTGAGGGATTATTGCCATGTCTGAGTCCTGCTTGACATTAGCACGGATGCTCTTGTGTCAGGAAGTAATGAGACTAATTCATAGGGATGTTTGCTACATAAGGGAACAAAAGGGAAACATAGAACCTCTCTGTTTAAAACATAAATTCTTTCTGCATACTGGGATTAAAAATATCATTTATTCCAAAATGAATAATTACAAATATTCTTTAATACATCTACACCCAAGCAACAATAAAAAAAAAATCATTAAAGGGACAGTAAAGTCAAAATTTACCTTTCATGATTCAGATAGAGCATGTCATTTTATATAACTCTCCAATCTACTTCTGTTATCAAATTAGCTTCATTCTCTTGGTATCTTTTATCGAAGAGTAAAACTAGGTAGGATCATAAAAGCTCAGGGGTGTGCACGTGTCTTTAGTACTCTATGGCAGCAGTGTTTTGAAACATTATTTGTAGCTTTGTTATACAATGTATCATCTGAATCATTAAAGTTTAAAGGGACATTAAAGGGACAGTCTAGGCCAAAATAAACTTTCATGATTCAGATAGAGCATGCAATTTTCCAATTTACTTTTATCACCAATTTTGCTTTGTTCTCTTGGTATTCTTAGTTGAAAGCTTAACCTAGGAGGTTCATATGCTAATTTCTTAGACCTTGAAGCCCACCTCTTTTCAGATTGCATTTTAACAGTTTTTCACCTCTAGAGGGTGTTAGTTCACGTATTTCATATAGATAACACTGTGCTCGTGCACGTGAAGTTATCTGGGAGCAGGCACTGATTGGCTAGACTGCATGTCTGTCAAAAGAACTGAAAAAGGGGCAGTTTGCAGAGGCTTAGATACAAGATAATCACAGAGGTTAAAAGTATATTAATATAACTGTGTTGGTTATGCAAAACTGGGGAATGGGTAATAAAGGGATTATCTATCTTTTAAAACAATAAAAATTCTGGTGTAGACTGTCCCTTTAAACACAATTTGTTTCTTTCATGATTCAGATGGAGAATACCATTTTAAACAATTTTCTAATTTACTTCTATAATCTAATTTGCTTCATTCTCTTTATATTCTTTCCTGAAAAGCATATCTAGATAGGCTCAGTAGCTTCTGATTGGTGGCTGCACATAGATGCCTCATGTGATTGGCTCACCCATGTGTATTGCTATTTCTTTAACAAAAGATATCTAAAGAATGAAGCAAATGAGATAATAGAAGTAAATAGGAATGAAAGAAAATGGGTTTAATGTCCCTTTAATGTTGACTTTACTGTCCTTTAACCCCTCCAATAGCTGTATTGTATAATGCATTAGCAGCACTGTAATTATTAGTACTAATATAGAAAAACATCCATGATAATGAAGTTGATATTAATACTATGTTTATCTGGTGCTATGAAATTTTAAAGCAGCTTTGAAATTTGGACAGCTCAACTAAATTCAAAGAGCTTCACTAATTTATTGGAATGCTATGAAAAATGACATGGTTATCACATGGCAAGCTCAGATTTACTAGAAGGGGAGTCACAGTGTTTGCAGAGAACTGATTTGTGAGACACAATTTGCAGATGTCAAACAGTGTCCATAACCTGTGAATCCTTAGCACAGATCTGTATAGATCTTTCCTCAATCTTGAAGGGCACAAGAAGAAATGTGCACATCTGGTAATAATCAGCACTAAAGCACTGCAGCTAAAGATTACCCAGCAGTGACAGATCTGTCTACTGTTAAACTCATAGAAAGTCCTGTTTGTTTTTTTATAAATGTATCATTTGAGATAAATCTTGCACTATTTGCCAAATAAATAGGGTTTCTTCCTGCATGACTTTTCTGCACCCTCATGTCACTGTTCAACTTTTTGAACATTATTTTTTTTATATAAATTATTTTTTACAAACCTGAACAGTTTATCCTCTGAAAGTTCGTTGGTCTGATTCTCCCATTCCTTGTATGCTTTTTGTCACTTCCAGTCTTCATTAATAAATGATGTAAAGAGAAAGATTCTATATGTAATTTTTGTTGTACACTGTCTGATATTGTCTCTCTCTAAAAAAAAAAGACTACCAGTATCTGACAATGTGTCAGGGATTTCCACTGCTTGTAAATTGACTGCATGAGGTTTCTATGACTTAATCTTGTACTGTAAGATGCATTTTTATGAACAACCGTCTTCATTTTAAATTCCAAATTTAAAGGGACACTGAACCCAAATTTTTTCTTTCATGGTTCAGATAGAGCATGACATTTTAAGCAACTTTCTAATTTACTCCTATTATCAAATTTTCTTTGTTCTCTTGCTATCTTTATTTGAAAAGCAGGAATGTAAATCTTAGCAGCCAGCCCATTTTAGGTTCTGCACCATGGATAGCGCTTGCTTATTGGAAGTTTACATTTACCCACCAATAAGCAAGCATAACCCAAGTTCGCAACCAAAAATGGGCCGGCTGCTATGCATCACATTCCTGCTTTTTAAGTAAAGATAGCAAGAGAATGAAGAAAAATTGATAATAGGAGTAAATTAGAAAGTTGCTTAAAATTGCATGCACTATCTGAATCACAAAAGAAAAAAATTGGGTTTAGTGTCTGTCCCTTTAAGGTTCAGTGTGTGTATATGTGTAAAAATATATAATTAATATATATATATATATATATATTATATTAAAGCAGCGTTCTTTTGCTTGTACAAAGTCAAGCAAAAGTTGACCAGGGTTCTGATGAATTCAGCAGGAGTCTGGACCCTTACGGGTGAATAGCCGCGCGTTACAAGAACCCAATAGATAGATAGAGAGACCTATTCTAGATGAAAATACCCAGGGTCCCAAACTTTATAAGAAAGCATGTGTATAGCAGAATGTTATTAGGAACCTGCATAAGGACTTTAAAAAAAGATTCTTGAAACTCTTAAGAAGCCTAGGTTATACCTTGCCAGAATACAAGAAGCAAAGTGTTCTAGGACTTGAAGAAAGTAACTGCTTTTAAACTGTGCAAACTTGGAACTATCCATGGTCCTGAATGTTGCAAACTTGGAACTATCCATGGTCCTGAATGTTGCAAACTTGGAACTATCCATGGTCCTGAATGTTGCAAACTTGGAACTAGCCAGGACCTGAGGGTTGACTGCACTGATCAATAAATCAATTGGTTTTTGAGTGAATGATGCAAACATTTAATTGTCCTGGATTTTAAGAGTTGTGATCATAAAATCCCCCAGATCTATGTTTGGCATAAGCAGTTAAATCTATGATAATGACCTCAGAACATCTGCCATTGTAAGTCTAGCATTTTTCCTTTGACACTCGGCCAAAACAGGTAACTGAGAGCTGCAACTGATGTGTTTGACAGGACGAAGGGATGATGCTGAGGGAAGGTGATGATTAGAAGTAATTTGCTGTGCAGCGAATCTGTCAGAGCCTAATGAAGCAAACACGCCTTTCGTCAGGTGGACCCGGAGTGTCTTTAGTAGGAGGGGAAGGAAATCAGGCCAAAAAAAGAAATTGCTCTAATTGAGACTCTGAAGAGATAAATGGGAAAGTTTAGAACAGCTGGAAATTGCTTTGAAAGGAAACTTTAAGGATTATTTATCTTCTCAGGTGGTCGTTTGTCGCCATGGTGACACTGCTAGAAGATACCAGGGGAAAATAAGAGTCAAGGTTTTCTTGTGGACATCCAGAGGGGGGGAGAGGTTGTATGGGAGAAAGGAGGAGGAGGTAGGGACACAGCTTATAATTTGATGGGAGGAGGAGATGCCTGAAGGATAAAGGAGTCTACCGGCTATGTTCTAATGAGGCAGTAAGAATATTTTTGTGAGAGGACAGACCTGGACGGACTTGTGAATAGGAGTGAAAGTAAAGGCTGCAGAGGAAAAAAAAGCAGTGAAAGCAGTAGATTTGTAAGAAATGTTTAGTATTTAAAGCAATATGAAACCCAACATTTTTCTTTCATGGTTCAGATAGAACATGCAATTTTAAAAAAGCTTCTAATTTACTCTTCGTTCTCTTGATATCTTTTGTTGAAAAGCAGGGACGTATGCTTCGGAACTGGCCCATTTCTGGAACACTAAATGGCAGCAGTTTTGAAAAATGTTATCCATTTGCATGGACACTAGATGGCAGCACTATTTCTGCCATATAGTGCCCCAGATGGCTACCAAGGTATCTCTTCAACACATAATATCATGGGAACTAAACAAATTTGATAATAGAAGTAAATTGGAAACTTTTTAAAAATGGTATCCCTTTAACATTACACCTTTTTAGGGAAGGTATTTAAGTGTATGGGCTTATATCAGAACATTTAGTGTAATGTCTTTGTATAGCAAGTTCTAGGTTGGCTGCATAATTTTCCTTTTTTATTATGTATGGGGTACTTGTAAAGCACGGGTAATCACCCGTAAGGGTTCTCAAGGCGCTGCTCATTTTATCGACCTCAGAAGGATGAAAGGCAGAGTGGACCTCACCAGGGATCGAACCTGCAACCCTTGGGTTGCTACAGAGCTCAGCCACAGTGCATTAGCATGCTGAGCTATCTTTTATAGGCCGGTGGTAGGTGATCTAGAAGGAAAATAAGGGTAAACCAGAAATCTCTTCAAAAGCTTTTTCTGGTGTGCAGATGTAAACTAGCTGTGTTCATTTATAGAAAATGAATGGTTTTAATGTCAGTCATTAATGCGCTCTCAAGTGGAACATTAAATCAAATAACATAGTGTTTTCTGATTCACTGTGACATTAAATATACAAAGGTTCGTTTCGTGCTATACACTTACATTGTCCTTGCTGCACAGACTATTTGAAACTTGATTCTTTCATACTTTTAAAAGTTTTGTTTTTGCCACTTCACTGCTATCATTAAACAGAGGTGCAAATCTTTTTTTTGTGACAGGGTTATATATAGGATTTCTAGGCTTTAGAATATTAAAGGGACATGAAAACCAAAATTTTTCTTTCATGATTTAGGTAGAACATACAATTTTAAACAACTTTCTAGTTTACTTTTATTATCAAATGTGTTGCATTCTCTTGGTATCATTTGTTGAAGGAGCAGCAATGCACTATTGGTTTCTAACTGAACACATGGGTGAGGCAATGACAATCGGTATATATATGAAGCATCCAATCAGCAGCTAGAACCTAGGTTGTTTGCTACTCCTTAGCTTACCTAGATAAACCTTTCAGCAAAAGATAACAAGAAAAGGAAGCAAATTAAATCCTAGACATAAATTGGAAAGTTGTTAAAAATGTTCTGTCTAAATCATGAATGTCTAATTATGACTTACTGTGCCTTTAAGTGTACTGCAAACAATTTTTTTATTTGATTTGAATGAGAGGTCTCATTTCATTGATATTGCTAGTTAGAAGACTTATACCAGTGCTACTGGTGGTTGAAGGGGTTGGACATTCAAACTGTTAGTACAGGTTTAGGTCATTTATATCAGTGATGGGCTGGGCTCATACTATTGTATATCATGGTTGAAGGGCTCATGTAATTCAACTGGTGACTGTGAGACACATTATTGGTATTAATCGTTTGTAAGGCTGATGTCATTGTCATTGGATATTGTGATTGGCAGAGGTTGAAGAGCTCTTGACAATGCATTTATTGGTTGGAAGGTTTATGTGATTGTGACAAGATGATTTAGAACTTATGTCATTTTCATTGTTGGGGATTTTTTGGCTTGTGTCATTATGATTGGTGCTTGAAGGAGTTTTGCAGTTTTGATTGGATGATGGCACATGGCAATGCAAATGGTGATTGGAAGGCTTGGATCTTTATGATTGATGAGGATTCTTGCCATTGTCGCTTAGAGGTTTGATAGATTGTTGGTTATTCTGTGGTTTGTTTCAGTATGATTTTTGGTTGAATGGTCATATGATTGTGATTTGTGGTTAAATAGCTTATGCCATTGGGATTGGTGGATAGGGAGCTAATTACAATTAGGTGTTTTGAAGATGCCATTGTTATCATCTGTTCAGTTACTGAATTTGATGATGGGATTAGTTTAATGTACTAGATTAGTATTTCACAGATAATTTCTAGGGTTTTGAATTAATTGATAAAATCCTGGGACGGCAATCTAGAACCTAAATTAACGCATAAACCTTGGCCAAGAACTTAACGGTTTCCTTCCCCATCACAAATGATCTTATAACCTCACCAAATCCCTTTCAAATAAGGTTGAACTTCTACCTAACCTGGGTACAATAACAAATGCAGCCTTCTTGTATCTGTACATCACTTTCAACAGACCGAAGTGTTTTAGATCAGGTAGGTTTGCACAGGACACAGTTTGGGAAACATTTTGTGTAATATGTTTAGAAGTAAGTGAATATAAGCTTTGTGACTGCTTTATCGGTCTGTAGTGACATTTTAAAGTGGGATGACCACATCTATATTTTCCTTCTGGCTGTGATTGTACAGGCAGGACTTGGGTAATAACTAAGGAATAAGCCCCTTTCTGTCCCTTCGTGGTTGACTGCACTTAATCAGAAGCAACGTTCTGTCTTGTCCGATCTCTCCCCAATAAAAAATAAACTTGTAACAAAGCGACATAGTGCAAGTGGCTGTCACATGCAGACCTTCTGGAGCAGTGCAACCACGCGTTTCTCCTACTCCTTTCTCTTTAAATCTTCTTTTCTACCAATTTCAGATCCTTATCTTCATTATATAACATTTCTCTTTTTTTTGCCATCTTTGAAAGATTTTCCTACTTCACTTAAAATCTAAATTTATAATATATATTATATTACAATGAAACTGCAATTACTTTTATATAGAACATGGCTATAAACCTTTGGATAATTAGTTGGAGCTGTTAACATTTAAATCATTTTCAATATATTTTCTTTGTACTGTAAGAATACATCTACCATCTGTCAAAGCAAACCTTTACATGCAGCTGCCCGACTTAACCTCTTGTTATTCATCATCAGATGTTACTGAGTTGCAAAGGACTAAGAATAATGATAAAGTCTAAACAAGGGGACTTTTGTATTTAAATCAGCTGATTTAGGTGTCTAATTTTATAATTGACAATTGATTTGCTATAAGTATCAGAATTTTTTTTAGCATTGTTTGGGTTACATTTTATTGGTTTAAAACTGTTTAGCAATAAAAAATAAATAAATTGACTTTTATGATTAAATTTACTTTTTTCTCTCGGTATCCTTTGTTAAAGAGCTTACTTAGGTGAGCTCAATAGTGTTTACATGTCTTAAAAGTGCATAAAAGTCCAAATGAAACTTTTGTGATTCAGATGGAACATATCATTTTAAGACACTTTTTAATTAATTTCTGTTAAAAAAAATGTAAAACTAGATTACAAGTGGAGCGCTAAATTATTGTGCTCCCACAAACCTGCAAATTTGCCCATTTGTAAGCTCTCTGTAGCAATTAGCGCTTATAAAATTTACCAGAGATCGGATCTCTGGTTAATGTTCTAAATCTGCCCCAAATGCCCCCAAACTACTGTCAAAGATGGCGGCATCTTTATTTTTTAATAAGTTTACTGCACTAGGCAGTATTTTCGGTTTAAAGTTGGTAGGAGTGGGGAGGTGGGAAAAAAACGGCATTGAAAAGTGCCTTTACATTGCAGTCTATGGGAACTGTGTGTTCCCAGTAAATATATATGTATATGCTTATATACATATATATTTATGTGTTAATATATGTACACACACATATTAACACACATATATGTATACACACATATTAACACACATATATGTATACACACATATTAACACACACATATATGTATACACACATATTAACACACACATATATGTATACACACATATTAACACACACATATATGTATATCAGCATATACATATATATTTGATTGCTGCATTGCTGCGTGATTTACCCCTTTCGCTGACGCTGAAGTTCTAATGCCGTCTCTGACGGCATCAGAATGAGGATCCCATAGGAGCCTATGAAGCACGCTCTCATGAGCGCAATGCTTCCTAGCAATGTGAACGCGAGCTCACTTTTGCATTGCGGCTAACTTGTAATACCAGCACATATTATTGTGCTCTGGTATTACAAAGTGAAGCGCTAATATCGCTATCATGAAAGCGATATATAGTGCTCCACTTGTAATCTAGCACTTAATTTGTATTCTTGTTAAAAAGCATACCTAGGTAGGCTCAGGAAAAGCAATGCACTACTGGAACTAGCTGGTAATTTGTGGCTAAACATATGTCTCATGTCATTGGCTCACCGGATGTGTTCAGCTAGCTCCCAGTAGTGCATTTCTGCTCTGGAGATGACTTTAACTATGTATTTAATGAATCCCTTTTCAGGGGTTAAACAAAATTATATGCAAGAAATAGCACAATAATAAAATACTATACATATTACATCATTTTCTTTTTGCAATGTTATGTCCTTTCAAGCACAACAGTGTTTTCAACAATGTTTTATTGTTGTACATTGTTGCAAATAATGCATGTATAATGTTTTTACAAATATTGTTGGACACACTGCTTTGTATAGGGCTTAACGTGAAGGTCTATTTCGATGAATTAGTGCCCGGTCTTTAATAATCCTTTTAAAAACAAGGGCACTTTAATTCATCAAAATTGACATTTCACTCGTTTTCTTCAAAAACTTACCTTTTAATCCTGAGAGCTGCTGCAGTGCTTCCTCCGAACGTCGCAAGCCCTCTTCGTGGGTCCAAAATGACGAATCCAACTTCCTCAAATCACAGCGTTGCATCAGACCAAGATTCCCCTGCGGGGGAAGCCGTGATTGGAGGAAGCCGGATTCGTCATTTCTGATGTATGAAGAGGCTTTCGACGGCCGGGGGAATCGCTGGAGTGGCTGTCAGGATAAAAAGGTAAGTGAAATTTTGATGAATTAAAGTGCCATTGTTTTTAATCGGATTATTACTAATTCATTGAAATTGACCTTCACTTTAAAGTGAATGTAAATTTTGAAGATAAAGTGCCCGGTTTTTAAAAATTTGATTAAAAACAGGGGCATTTTAATTCATCAAAATTTACATTTCACTCGTGTTGTGAAAATACCTTTTAATCTTGACAGCCGCTGCATCACTTCCTCCGCCCATGGCAAAGCCTCTTCCTGGGTCTAAAATGAGGAATCCGGCTTCCTCCAATCACGGCGTTGAATCAGACACTGATTCCCCCCAGGGGGGAAGCCGTGATTGAAGGATGACCGATCCATCATTTCTGACGTCAGAAATGGCTTACGACGACTGGGGGAAGCTGGAGCGGCTGTTAAGATTAAAAGGTAAGTATTTTTTCATAACAGGAGCGAAATGTAAATTTTGATGAATTAAAGTGCCCCTGTTTTTAATCGGATTTTTAAAAACCGAGCACTTTAGCATCAAAATTTACATTCACTTTAAGCTCTCACATTTTTACTTAACCTTTTAAAGGAACAGTAAAGTCAAACTTAAATGAATTGGACAGAGCATAACATTTGAAACTGCTTTCCAGATTACAACTGTTATCAATTTTGCTTAGTTCTCTTGGTATTCTTTGTTAAGGAGTAGTCCTAGGTGTGCTCAGGAGCATGCACGTATCTGGCATCAGTGTTTGCAACAAAGTTTAAAGACACTTGTATGCTCCTAAGCTCCAATCAACCTACCTAGGTTTACTCTTCAACAAAGGATACCAAGAGAATAAAACATATTTGATAATAGAAGTAAATTGGAAATATGTTTAAAATTGCATGATCTACCTGAATTGTGAACTTTTATTTTTACTTTTAAAGACACATTTTTGTCTAATGTACTGTAATGTTTTAATAAGGGGAAAGTTTGCACTGTCCTTTGTGGTTCTAATATTGTACTACCCTAGGGCACATGTTGGAATATCATTTTACATTTAGTTGCCATCCTGCTTCATGGTGTGACGGTAATTACCATCCATTAAAAAAATATATGACTCAATACAAAGTCATTCAGGTACAAATAGTATAATTTGATTTTTAAATATATGTACTGAATATAAATCTTTCTTTAAGTGTAATATGATTAGTTACAATTATTATTATTATTATTTTTTATAATTAATTCAGAATGTTTGAGTCAGTTTCCCCATATCTGTAACCTAATATGATCTATTTCACCTGAGTCCTTATGGTGATAAAAAAAAGGAGACTATCCGTTTGCAACAGACTCTCCAGTATAAGCAATTTTGTCTGTTGGGTATCACAGGATTTTTACCTTGAAACCCTTGTGAGAACTGCAGTAATTGGATCCTGAAATCTTATTAAAAGACAGTCGGAATAATTGTATTCCATGCTTAACTGGAATATGCTCCTGGGTATATGACACATTGTTCTACGTTACACATTTACTAGAGGCTCTCTGTATCTATTTCCCTAACTCAAGGGGTTAACAGAGTAGCTTTGATGTGCTATGATGTTGATGAATGTGTTGCAGACCTCTCTGGCATCCAAGGGGTTAAGGCACAGTGTACTGTAAAAAATAATAATAAATGTTTTCCACATTATTTACGACTTGTTGGACAAGTGTCAGAGTATAAAATGCATGGGAAATTACTCCTTTATATATACGTTTGTATATGAAATAGCTGTCTCTGGTAATTGAAACCTTAACCCAATGAAATGGGCTGAACTTGAAGGGAGAGTAGACGTAATTAGCTTATCTCTCTATATTTAAACAATATCACCCCTAGCTCTCTGTACACAGCGAGACAAAAACTAGAGAACAATGGAAAAATAAACATTTTATTATCTCTGTGTTCCACCACTCACTGGAAGTGTCATTTTCTTCTATACCGTAATGTTTACATAGTTTTTCTATAACCAGTACTTAAGTATTGAAATATTCTGTATAGGTGTGGATACAGTAGGCAAAATCAGTTATTTAAAACTACACAAAAAAGGTAAAGGATCAATTTGTAAACAATTGATTTCATTCCAGCAGGTAAAATTGATCATTGGGAACACATTAAAGGAGAAAAAAAAATCCCAGTACACTTTCCCTTAAACAGACTTTTTTTCCTTTCTGCACTAGAGAATGTTTATTCCTGTTCATTTGAATGGAGCTCTTCTCCAGCACGTTGAGTAGACACTTGTGGCCCTTATCTTGCTGCCTCACCCTCCTCGTTCCCCACTTTCCTCTGCTTTTGTTTCTCTCTCACTTTCTATCTCTCATGTTTGCACATCAGTATTACCGATTAATTAACTTCAAACATGCAGTGCCTTTGAGGCAAGGAGCTGATAAGGTGCGGGAGCAGACAGTGACAATACAGAATGCTGCTGGGGAGGGAGGTGGGAAAGTAGTATAGATGAAGCCTCAGATTACAACGTAGATTGCAATAATTATTTTGCAAGTTTTGTCACACTGTCTGGCATGACTATAGCCATTAACCCATTACTTTCCAGGCAGTCAAAATCACAAATGATAATTGCTGATGTGCGCTGGTATTACAAGTTGAGCGCAATGCGAACACGACCTTGCGTTCGCATTGCAGGGAAGCTTTGTGCTTACGAGTGCGTGCTTCCATAGGCTCCATTTCCCCCCTTCTTTTTGTTATTAAGCGACCAGCAAGGTCCCAGAAACTATATTTTGTTTTACTATACTCAATGAACGATTCTAATATATGTTGACCATTTTCAAATTTTTTCGAATATAATCAGTACAATAACAATGTTTGCCCTAAAATAGATCAGGTTAATTGTAAACTAAGAGAAAGAATTTGTGTAAACCAGCACTTCTATAGCCTCTACAATTGTTATAGAAAGTTGAAGTTCTATTTTTTTTACATCTCAGGGTAAATAGCTGCGTTCTTTGCTAAATCAAGAATCATTAATCTTTGCTTCCAGTATGAGAGAATCAAAATAAACAAGATGAAACCATTTTAGCTTGCATGTTTACAACATTTGATTTGCTCTGGTTCATTGATGCAGAGTCAAAGCTTTCTGATGATATTTAGATATCCGTATATCCTATATATCTCACTGTTATACCCAAACAAGAACCTTGGTTCGTTTACTGAACAGATGGTTTTTCGACCTTCAAGTTTCAGTCTATCTTATTCTATACCCTGGTAATATGACTTCTAAGGCCCAAGTTCTTATATTACTAAATTAATCCATATTCCACAAGACATTAAAAGTAAAGAGAGAGTCTCTGTAGTACACAATAAACTCCTTTAGAGAGTTCGCTGAGATGCTTTGATAGGCTAGAGGATATACTGTTATAAGTGTTCTTGTGAGCCTAAATACATAAAACTGCTAATAGATTTAAGCAAAGTATATAATAAGCTTTCATATCCGCATTCAAAGTGCCACGTTACAAGTTTTAGGAATTTTGACCGGGCCCTTTTTCCTGTGTTCTCCTTTGCTCAATTTTTCTCTTCTATATCACAGCCTCTACTTTTACCCTGGTAGCGTAGCGTATTCAAAATAGTTATGTCTCTTACCAACCAGATTTTAAATGAGTCCCACTAAATTCTTTCTTCGCCCCCTGTCGACATCTTCACTTGGAGTGATACAACACTGTCTCCTTTATCAGGTATTTAAGACCTAACCCATACCTTATATAGCTATGTACTCACGGATCGTTATGCTTCCGTTACCGGGCTGCGGTCAACACTACATGCCTCCAGTCTTAAAGGTCAGACACGGACACAAGCTTTCCACAAGTGTGCTCGCCTATATATAATGGCGCTCTACAAATAACCGATAATAATAATAATATCTTCCGACATATAGTAATTGCTAGTGCTGGCCACCGTGTCTTGCCAGGTAGCAGAAGCTGCGTGTAGCAGTTTGTTTAGGCAAGGGAGAAGGGTGTTATCGTTTCCTTTTTTGGGCATGCCACGCCACACTTGTGAACTTCCAGGAGAGGGGTTCTTTTGGTTATTTCATCCTCAAGCCTTTCCACTGGCTGCAATAGTGCTCCGGCGCACCTTTAGACCCGGATGCCAAGAGGAAATCGGGCGCGGGAGATATTACAGACGCTGCTGCAGTTTGATCTTGCTGTTCATCCGTACCACCCACCGAAAGTTCAGATCTAGAACCTCTAGACCCTTCCATAGCCTCTAATGGTCGCCTCGTTCTCATGTTGTGAGACACGTCAGAAAACCTAGTGCAGCAAAGGGGGTTATATATGTATATATACTTATTTATGTGTTTATATACATATATTTATAGGAATAACACAGTTCCCATAGACCGTAATGTAAAGGCATTTTTCAGTGCCGTTTTTTTTTTTCTAACACCCCACATCCCCTTACTTTAACCCCCCAAAACTGCTTAGTGCAGTTAACATAAAAAAAATGCACAAATGTTTTAATAAGAAAAGGTTAATAAAGAAAAGTGCTACAGTGAGCTCACAGTAGCATAAACCAGTAATGGCTGGTTATTTACCGTGCATCCATAAATGGGCGAATTTGCCCTTTTACCGCTGCTCGATAAATTGGTGCTCCACTTGTAATCTAGCCCTATATTAAGTAAGGACTAGCGGAGCACACACACAAGAAACAGTATGACTGTCCCATGTGACCTAAAGAGGCCAAAAAGCCATTTCTGTAATCTAAGTATACTGTGAAATGCTGCAAAGTGAACCAGCTACGGATCTCCCTTGGTTGTGGCCAATTAGGACTAAATGTAAACTCGTTTGTTCACTGCTCTACAGCAAATTCAAGCAAAATAAATGATCAATGTGCATTTTATTGTTTATTCATATACAGTGTAAATGTGTGTGAGACTCTATGGGGCCCATTTGCAGGCTCGCCATAAACGGCAGTTATGAAGCAGCGGTCTAAAGACCGCTGCTACATAACCCTGTCCGCCTGCTCTGAGCAGGCGGACAAACATCGGCAGAATTCAACCATATCGAGTACGATCGGGTTAATTGACACCCCCTGCTGGCGGCTGATTGGCCGCGAGTCTGCAGGGGGCGGCGTTGCACAAGAGCTGCTGGTGCAATGCTGAATACGGAGAGCGTATTGCTCTCCGCATTCAGCGATGTCTGTCGGACCTGATCTGCACTGTCGGATCAGGTCCGACAGACATTTGATAAATTGGCCTCTATGTCTGTGAGAAAGAAAATAGAAAGCAGCGCTTCACATAAAACAAATATAACAAATAACAATATTACCACTGGTCTTATATACAGACTTGTCCTCTATGAAACCAAGAGGGATACAGTTGTTTCCACCAACAGGTAATATTCTTTGTAACTCGATCCTAATGCAGCCGCTCTCGTCCTGTGTCTCTCTCCCCACACCGGATAATGACGTGATACAAAGAAGCTGTGAAATAAGAACAGCGCAGAAGAACCGAGATTCAAGGTAGTAATTTTATTGGCACATAAACAAGACACTGTACAATTCCTACTTACAAACGGTAGGTTTTAAAAGAGCCTTTCACAGTCTATGATGTGAACAATTCTTTGATCCAAGAACAAGGAAGTCCACAGCTGACTCGTATGTCTCACTTTTCATCTGAGCATTTACACACAGCTTAGGTCACAACGGGCGGCTTTCTCCAAACCCTTCTTAAAACATGTAGGTAGCTCGACGCGTTTCCCCCGGTGTACGCCCGGGCTTTTTCAAGAGCAAGATAATGTGCTGTGTAAAGTGTTCATATTTAAAGCCGGTGCTTCCACCTGATTGGATACTGATACACACCAATCCGGATAGGTTCTGTATACACACCCTTATGAACAGCGGATTAACTATTTCTACCAAAGAGTCAATTATTACATGTTGAACACAGGATAACAATTAATTCTACTCAGCGATACAATCGAACGCAAACTGCATATATTTACAGAGATCATTAGGGTACAAAAATTAACATTGGAATACACCATTAAAAATATATACATACTAAAAAAAAATTTTTTTTTTATTTTTTTTTACATAAAACGATTGCGTAGAAAACAAAAATATGATAATAGTTTAAAAACAATTCAAAATGTTATTAAATACAAAGAGATGATGTACAAACATAAAAAACAGTAAAAAATGGTAATACTGATAATAGATCAACATTTGAATACATCACAAATAAATTTAAAAATATTCACAGTATACTAAACATTGGTGTGAATCCTGTAACGATAAAAAATGCACATAAGTGAGTTCATGTTATACAAACAATATTACACATTTATTATAACTTAAAAACCACAATTATTCAGAGAAAGGCCTGTACATCTAAATCAATGTTAAGACCTGAAGGATTCAAACTCTTTAACTTATAAATCCATTCAGTTTCACGTTGTCTTAGGGTTCTCAATCTATTGGGATAACTGGGTGGTATCCAGTCTATTATTTGTACTTCCAGACCTCTCGGGTTACTGCCATGGACCAATATAAAATGGTTAGGTACACTGTGTTTTTCAAACCCATTTTTAATCTTGTAGAGATGTTCATTGAACCTTGTTCTAGTCTTTCTTTTGGTACGTCCAATGTAAATCAAATCACAACTGCATCTTAACAGATAGACAGTGTATGTTGATTCACAGTTGCATCTGTGTTTGATCTCAAATTGTTCTGTACCATCAGAATTACTGAACTTATTACCTTTTCTGACGAAGGAGCACTTGTTACACATTTTACACTTGCTCTTATTACATTTATAAGTACCAGCTGGAATAGATAACCAGTTACTGAGGGTATTTTTATTTTCATTAGTTATTAAACCACTATTTTCCCCTTTTCTCAATTTACTGGGAGCTAGATGATTTTTCAGATTTCGATTTTTTTCTAAAGGTAATGCAAGGTTTGTCTGTTATAATTTGACTTAGGATTGGATCTGACTTAAGTATTCCCCAATGTTTGTTCATTACCTTCTTTATTATATTTGCACCCTCATTAAAGGTGGTTATAAACCTTGTTCGGTTATTCATCTCCTCATTATTAGTTTTATTTTTATTTTTGTATTATTGAGGAGTCTGTTCCTATCTAAATTCCTAGCCCTTGACTTAGCTGATTTTAATAGTTCATTTTCATAGCCCTTCTCTAAAAATTTCTTATCTAATATTTCAGCTTCACTATCAAAATCTGTTATTTTCGAGCAGTTACTTCTCACTCGAGTATATTGACTAAAAGGGATGTTGTTCTTCCAATTTTTAAGATGTCCACTCCTGGCATCAACAAAACTATTCCTATCTACTGTCTTTTTATGAAGGGTCCTTCATAAGATTAATATCTAAAAATACAATATTATCCTTAGAACTTGTACCACAAAACTCTAAATCAAAAGAATTATCGTTTATATATTTAGAAAATTCTGTCAAAGAAAGTGACGACCCTCTCCATAGTATAATAACGTCGTCAATATATCTAGCGTACTTCACAATATTACCTTCAAAGGGATTATTATTCCAAATATACTCTCTCTCAAAATCATCCATGAAAATATTCGCGTAAGATGGGGCAAATGTTGTTCCCATCGCTGTTCCTTTGAGCTGCAAATAAAAAGAATCCTCAAATTCAAAATAATTATGAGAGAGAATAAATGAAATGGAATCCAAAATAAATTGCAGATGAACATCCGGAATGTCATAATATAAAAAAGCTCTTTCAATAGCTCTAATACCTTTTTCATGTTTTATATTAGTATATAATGAGGTCACATCATAAGTGGCCCACCAAAAGTCTTCTTCCCATTCTATTCCCTCGAAAATTTTGATGACCTCAGTAGTGTCCTTTAGAAAGGCCCTAGTATTCCTGACTATAGGTTGAAGGTAATAGTCTACGTATTTCGAGAGATTATGGCACAGGGACTCAATCCCAGAAATTATGGGCCTTCCAGGGGGTTTGGATAGACACTTATGTACCTTGGGAAGGTGATAAAATAAAGGTATTTTAGGATTTTGTTGAATAATGAAGTTAACCTCATCTCGTGACAGGATATCATCCTCTTTTGCTTTCAAAACTAAAATATTTAAATCTTTTTGAAAAGTGGTGGTAGGATTATAATCCAATTTTTTGTATACCACTGTGTCACCCAATAGTCTATTAGCTTCAGCTAGATAGTCAATTCTATTTTGGACTACCAGTCCACCTCCCTTATCGGCCGCTCTTAGAACAATATTCTTGTTATTCTTCAATAGCTCCAATGCATGCCTTTCATTAGGGCTTAAGTTATCATTATGTTTATTTATTGTACATTTGGATAATTTTTTATTTAGTTCTTCACAGACTAACTTATTAAATACAGGCAATTGATCTCCTTGCATATTAACAGGGTAGAAGAGAGATTTGCCTTTTAGATTGGAGTGGCGAATTGGTCTCGCTTCTCTGAAAGATCTGAAAGATTTAGATCAGAGGGGTCTGTTGATTCAGTCTCTCTAACCAAATCTACATCCAAAGAATACGAGTTAGCTTCTAAATCTTTTAAGATTTTCAAAGTCTCTAGATCTGTGCTTTCTAGATATGTTTTAGTGCATAGCTCTCTATTGGTCTGATCCTTTAAAAAGTAACGTTTCAACGTCAGCTTCCGTATAAATTTTTGTACGTCCATGTAAACCTCAAATTTATTTGGCTTACTTTTAGGAGCAAAATTCAACCCCTTGCCAAGGAGTCTGACGTCATCATCACTTAATTCAGCATCAGACAAGTTAATTATTTCTTTCTTTAGACGTACTAATTCGTCCTTTTTCTGTTTGATTGACTGTATTCTATGTCCTCCCCTTGTCCCTCTTCTACTTCTAATGCTCGTTTTGAGGATCTCCTCCTGGTTTCCCAGGTGCCTACTGTCTGTATTTGATTTTCTAATCTCACATTCGGGCTGACATAATCCTTCTCTAAAAAATTAACCTTATTCTGATTTTTAGGAGTCCCTTGATTAGACTTAGGTTTAGGTTTGGCACCCAGTCTGTTCCATACTGGCTCTCTCTGTTTATCTGGGGTATAGGTATGAAACTGATTTTTAACCTTATTATAACCAAAACCATTTTGATGGTAGTTGTTTCTGTTACCCTGTTTATTCCCTGGGGCTCCTCTCCAATCATCTTTCACCCAGCCTTCTCTACTATTGAGACGTTCCCTGAAATATGTACCATTATCAACCTTCCCATAGGGTCTATTCTGATTACTAGTATTCCTGTAGGATCCATCCCAATTATTGTTGCTATAATTATGGAACCTACGTTTATTCCATCCACCAGTAGATTTATTATGGTGGTTAGGATTAGACCCTCCATTCTTTACAGGAGCTGGACCTGATCTCCCTAAACTATTCTCTCGATTATTTTCTGGGACTTGTGCTGTTTCCTCTTCAGCCGTAGTTTTATTATAGGTATATACTTCATCGTTCTTAAAATCAGTGATATCCCTAACTAATTTCTTATGTTTTTTGAGCTTCAGTTCTTTCTCATATTTTGCTGTTCTGTTTTGTATATTATTATTTAAATTAATCCATTCTTCCTCATCTTTATAAGGCTGTATCTTATCTACCACCTCATTTATTTTTTCTTCCAGGTTCTTAAGTCTAAATTCCCTATATTTTATCAAGATGTTAATCAATGTTATGGAGCAGGTGTGGAATGCCTTTTCCCAGTCCGTTATAAATTCGACCTCATCCAATTTAAAAATATGTTGTTTAAAAAATCTCAAGCCCCTAGGCACCACATCATGTAAAATGTAATTGTCTAGAAGCAAAAGGTCCTGCCATTCTATGTGAAGACTGTGTGTATGTGTATATGTATGTATGTGTGTGTGTGTCTGCCTGCCTATGTGTGTCTACATGTGTGTGACTGTGTGTACACATGTTGAATTGACTGTTTATACATGACTGTGTGTACACATGTTGAATTGACTGTTTATACATGAGTCTGTATGTACGTGTGTGTGTCTGGGTGTGCCTGTGTCTGTCAGTGTGTGTGTATGTTTGTTTGTATGTGGCTGTGTATTTGTGTATGTCTGGGTGTGCCTGTGTCTGTATGTGTGTGTGTGTGTGTGTGTGTCTGTCTGTCTGACTGTGTGTGTCTGTCTGTACACATGTTGAATTAACTGTGTATACATGTGTTTGTGACTGTGTGTGTCTGTGTGTACACATGTTGAATTAACTGTGTATACATGTGTTTGTGACTGTGTGTGTCTGTGTGTACACATGTTGAATTAACTGTGTATACATGTGTTTGTTCGCCAGAATTCAACCATATCGAGTACGATCGGGTTAATTGACACCCCCTGCTGGCGGCTGATTGGCCGCGAGTCTGCAGGGGGCGGCGTTGCACAAGAGCTGCTGGTGCAATACTGAATACGGAGAGCGTATTGCTCTCCGCATTCAGCGATGTCTGTCGGACCTGATCCGCACTGTCGGATCAGGTCCGACAGACATTTGATAAATTGGCCTCTATGTCTGTGAGACTGTGTGTATGTGTATATGTATGTATGTGTGTGTGTGTCTGCCTGCCTATGTGTGTCTACATGTGTGTGACTGTGTGTACACATGTTGAATTGACTGTTTATACATGAGTCTGTATGTACGTGTGTGTGTCTGGGTGTGCCTGTGTCTGTCAGTGTGTGTGTATGTTTGTTTGTATGTGGCTGTGTATTTGTGTATGTCTGGGTGTGCCTGTGTCTGTATGTGTGTGTGTGTGTGTGTGTGTCTGTCTGTCTGACTGTGTGTGTCTGTCTGTACACATGTTGAATTAACTGTGTATACATGTGTTTGTGACTGTGTGTGTCTGTGTGTACATATGTTGAATTAACTGTGTATACATGTGTTTGTGACTGTGTGTGTCTGTGTGTACACATGTTGAATTAACTGTGTATACATGTGTTTGTGACTGTGTGTGTGTGTGTGTGTGGCTTTAATGTCACTTAATATAAATGGTAGCTTAGAAGTCTTCTACCCTGGTTTGTGACTTTAGACCTGCATTCCCCCTTGATACGGTACTCTGGGCTGAGATGATTAAACCTTTCCAAGAGAAATATGTAATATATGTGCCCGATCATCAAACATCACTTGTTTTGTCCCCGAACCATAGTGACACAAAGATTTCAATCATACACAATCCAGAGAATGTAACGTTTGGATGGACTTGAAATGAATAAGGCCCTGGAGTGAAAACGCTGCTGACAGTGCAGCTTTTATCCTGTGTAATCTTTTAATGTTTAAATGCATAAGGAGCACTGCAGTTGTATAGAGCAGCAGTGTAATATAGAGAGGTAGCTCCAGAGACATAGAAGGCGATTCATCTCATATACCTAGTGATGTGCTGATGTATAGGGGCAGCCTTTACTAGTGTACTATAGTGTCATATAGAGAGGGCAGCCTGTACTAGTGTACTATAGTGTCATATAGAGAGGGGCAGCCTGTACTAGTGTACTATAGTGTCATATAGAGAGGGCAGTCTGTACTAGTGTACTATAGTGTCATATAGAGAGGGACAGTCTGTACTAGTGTACTATAGTGTCATATAGAGAGGGACAGTCTGTACTAGTGTACTATAGTGTCATATAGAGAGGGACAGTCTGTACTAGTGTACTATAGTGTCATATAGAGAGGGACAGTCTGTACTAGAGCACTATAGTGTCATATAGAGAGGGACAGTCTGTACTAGTGTACTATAGTGTCATATAGAGAGGGACAGTCTGTACTAGTGTACTATGGTGTCATATAGAGAGGGCAGCCTGTACTAGTGTACTATGGTGTCATATAGAGAGGGACAGTCTGTACTAGTGTACTATAGTGTCATATAGAGAGGGACAGTCTGTACTAGTGTACTATGGTGTCATATAGAGAGGGCAGCCTGTACTAGTGTACTATGGTGTCATATAGAGAGGGACAGTCTGTACTAGTGTACTATGGTGTCATATAGAGAGGGACAGTCTGTACTAGTGTACTATGGTGTCATATAGAGAGGGACAGTCTGTACTAGTGTACTATGGTGTCATATAGAGAGGGACAGTCTGTACTAGTGTACTATAGTGTCACATAGAGAGGGACAGTCTGTACTAGTGTACTATAGTGTCATACAGAGAGGGACAGCCTGTACTAGTGTACTATAGTGTCATACAGAGAGGGACAGCCTGTACTAGTGTACTATAGTGTCATATAGAGAGGGACAGTCTGTACTAGTGTACTATAGTGTCATATAGAGAGGGGCAGCCTGTACTAGTGTACTATAGTGTCATATAGAGAGGGACAGTCTGTACTAGTGTACTATAGTGTCATATACAGAGGGACAGTCTGTACTAGTGTACTATAGTGTCATACAGAGAGGGACAGCCTGTACTAGTGTACTATAGTGTCATACAGAGAGGGACAGCCTGTACTAGTGTACTATAGTGTCATATAGAGAGGGACAGTCTGTACTAGTGTACTATAGTGTCATATACAGAGGGACAGTCTGTACTAGTGTACTATAGTGTCATATAGAGAGGGACAGCCTGTACTAGTGTACTATAGTGTCATATACAGAGGGACAGTCTGTACTAGTGTACTATAGTGTCATATACAGAGGGACAGTCTGTACTAGTGTACTATGGTGTCATATAGAGAGGGTCAGTCTGTACTAGTGTACTATAGTGTCATATAGAGAGGGACAGCCTGTACTAGTGTACTATAGTGTCATATAGAGAGGGACAGTCTGTACTAGTGTACTATAGTGTCATATAGAGAGGGACAGTCTGTAGTACAGAGTTGTGTTCTTATACACAGACAGATAAAGCTGTATGCTCTAATACAAAGAGGGGCAGCCTGTACTAGTGTACTATAGTGTCATATACAGAGGGACAGCCTGTACTAGTGTACTATAGTGTCATATAGAGAGGGACAGTCTGTACTAGTGTACTATGGTGTCATATAGAGAGGGAAAGTCTGTAGTACAGAGGTGTGTTCTTATACACAGACAGATAAAGCTGTATGCTCTAATACAAAGAGGGGCAGCCTGTACTAGTGTACTATAGTGTCATATACAGAGGGACAGCCTGTACTATTGTACTATAGTGTCATATAGAGAGGGAAAGTCTGTAGTACAGAGGTGTGTTCTTATACACAGATAGATAAAGCTGTATGCTCTAATGCAAACAGGGCAGCCTGTACTAGTGTACTATAGTGTCATATACAGAGGGACAGTCTGTAGTACAGAGGTGTGTTCTTATACACAGACAAATAAAGCTGTATGCTCTAATACAAAGAGGGCAGCCTGTACTAGTGTACTATAGTGTCATATACAGAGGGACAGCCTGTACTAGTGTACTATGGTGTCATATAGATTGGGAAAGTCTGTAGTACAGAGGTGTGTTCTTATACACAGACAGATAAAGCTGTATGCTCTAATACAAAGAGGGGCAGCCTGTACTAGTGTACTATAGTGTCATATACAGAGGGACAGTCTGTAGTACAGAGGTGTGTTCTTATACACAGACAGATAAAGCTGTATGCTCTAATACAAAGAGGGCAGCCTGTACTAGTGTACTATAGTGTCATATACAGAGGGACAGTCTGTAGTACAGAGGTGTGTTCTTATACACAGACAGATAAAGCTGTTTGCTCTAATACAAAGAGGGCAGCCTGTACTAGTGTACTATAGTGTCATATACAGAGGGACAGTCTGTAGTACAGAGTTGTGTTCTCATACACATACAGATAAAGCTGCATGCTCTAATACAAAGAGGGCAGCCTGTACTAGTGTACTATAGTGTCATATACAGAGGGACAGTCTGTAGTACAGAGTTGTGTTCTCATACACAGACAGATAAAGCTGCATGCTCTAATACAAAGAGGGCAGCCTGTACTAGTGTAGTATGGTTTCATATACAGAGGGACAGTCTGTAGTACAGAGTTGTGTTCTCATACACAGACAGATAAAGCTGTTTGCTCTAATACAAAGAGGGCAGCCTGTACTAGTGTACTATGGTTTCATATACAGAGGGACAGTCTGTAGTACAGAGGTGTGTTCTCATACACAGACAGATAAAGCTGCATGTTCTAATACAAAGAGGGCAGCCTGTACTAGTGTACTATAGTGTCATATAGAGAGGGGCAGTCTGTAGTACAGAGGTGTGTTCTTATACACAGACAGATAAAGCTGTATGCTCTAATACAAAGAGGGCAGCCTGTACTAGTGTACTATAGTGTCATATACAGAGGGACAGCCTGTACTAGTGTACTATAATGTCATATAGAGAGGGACAGTCTGTACTAGTGTACTATGGTGTCATATAGAGAGGGAAAGTCTGTAGTACAGAGGTGTGTTCTTATACACAGACAGATAAAGCTGTATGCTCTAATACAAAGAGGGGCAGCCTGTACTAGTGTACTATAGTGTCATATACAGAGGGACAGCCTGTACTAGTGTACTATAGTGTCATATAGAGAGGGAAAGTCTGTAGTACAGAGGTGTGTTCTTATACACAGATAGATAAAGCTGTATGCTCTAATGCAAACAGGGCAGCCTGTACTAGTGTACTATAGTGTCATATACAGAGGGACAGTCTGTAGTACAGAGGTGTGTTCTTATACACAGACAGATAAAGCTGTATGCTCTAATACAAAGAGGGCAGCCTGTACTAGTGTACTATAGTGTCATATACAGAGGGACAGCCTGTACTAGTGTACTATGGTGTCATATAGATTGGGAAAGTCTGTAGTACAGAGGTGTGTTCTTATACACAGACAGATAAAGCTGTATGCTCTAATACAAAGAGGGGCAGCCTGTACTAGTGTACTATAGTGTCATATACAGAGGGACAGCCTGTACTAGTGTACTATGGTGTCATATAGAGAGGGAAAGTCTGTAGTACAGAGGTGTGTTCTTATACACAGATAGATAAAGCTGTATGCTCTAATGCAAACAGGGCAGCCTGTACTAGTGTACTATAGTGTCATATACAGAGGGACAGTCTGTAGTACAGAGGTGTGTTCTTATACACAGACAGATAAAGCTGTATGCTCTAATACAAAGAGGGCAGCCTGTACTAGTGTACTATAGTGTCATATACAGAGGGACAGTCTGTAGTACAGAGGTGTGTTCTTATACACAGACAGATAAAGCTGTTTGCTCTAATACAAAGAGGGCAGCCTGTACTAGTGTACTATAGTGTCATATACAGAGGGACAGTCTGTAGTACAGAGTTGTGTTCTCATACACAGACAGATAAAGCTGCATGCTCTAATACAAAGAGGGCAGCCTGTACTAGTGTACTATAGTGTCATATACAGAGGGACAGTCTGTAGTACAGAGTTGTGTTCTCATACACAGACAGATAAAGCTGCATGCTCTAATACAAAGAGGGCAGCCTGTACTAGTGTAGTATGGTTTCATATACAGAGGGACAGTCTGTAGTACAGAGTTGTGTTCTCATACACAGACAGATAAAGCTGTTTGCTCTAATACAAAGAGGGCAGCCTGTACTAGTGTACTATGGTTTCATATACAGAGGGACAGTCTGTAGTACAGAGGTGTGTTCTCATACACAGACAGATAAAGCTGCATGTTCTAATACAAAGAGGGCAGCCTGTACTAGTGTACTATAGTGTCATATAGAGAGGGGCAGTCTGTAGTACAGAGGTGTGTTCTTATACACAGACAGATAAAGCTGTATGCTCTAATACAAAGAGGGCAGCCTGTACTAGTGTACTATAGTGTCATATAGAGAGGGCAGCCTGTACTAGTGTACTATAGTGTCATATAGAGAGGGACAGTCTGTACTAGTGTACTATAGTGTCATATAGAGAGGGCAGCCTGTACTAGTGTACTATAGTGTCATATAGAGAGGGACAGTCTGTACTAGTGTACTATAGTGTCATATAGAGAGGGACAGTCTGTAGTACAGAGGTGTGTTCTCATACACAGACAGATAAAGCTGTTTGCTCTAATACAAAGAGGGCAGCCTGTACTAGTGTACTATAGTGTCATATACAGAGGGACAGTCTGTAGTACAGAGGTGTGTTCTCATACACAGACAGATAAAGCTGTATGCTCTAATACAAAGAGGGCAGCCTGTACTAGTGTACTATAGTGTCATATAGAGAGGGACAGTCTGTAGTACAGAGGTGTGTTCTCATACACAGACAGATAAAGCTGTTTGCTCTAATACAAAGAGGGCAGCCTGTACTAGTGTACTATAGTGTCATATAGAGAGGGACAGTCTGTAGTACAGAGGTGTGTTCTCATACACAGACAGATAAAGCTGTTTGCTCTAATACAAAGAGGGCAGCCTGTACTAGTGTACTATAGTGTCATATAGAGAGGGACAGTCTGTAGTACAGAGGTGTGTTCTCATACACAGACAGATAAAGCTGCATGTTCTAATACAAAGAGGGCAGCCTGTACTAGTGTACTATAGTGTCATATAGAGAGGGGCAGTCTGTAGTACAGAGGTGTGTTCTTATACACAGACAGATAAAGCTGTATGCTCTAATACAAAGAGGGCAGCCTGTACTAGTGTACTATAGTGTCATATAGAGAGGGCAGCCTGTACTAGTGTACTATAGTGTCATATAGAGAGGGCAGCCTGTACTAGTGTACTATAGTGTCATATAGAGAGGGACAGTCTGTACTAGTGTACTATAGTGTCATATAGAGAGGGACAGTCTGTAGTACAGAGGTGTGTTCTCATACACAGACAGATAAAGCTGTTTGCTCTAATACAAAGAGGGCAGCCTGTACTAGTGTACTATAGTGTCATATACAGAGGGACAGTCTGTAGTACAGAGGTGTGTTCTCATACACAGACAGATAAAGCTGTATGCTCTAATACAAAGAGGGCAGCCTGTACTAGTGTACTATAGTGTCATATAGAGAGGGACAGTCTGTAGTACAGAGGTGTGTTCTCATACACAGACAGATAAAGCTGTTTGCTCTAATACAAAGAGGGCAGCCTGTACTAGTGTACTATAGTGTCATATAGAGAGGGACAGTCTGTAGTACAGAGGTGTGTTCTCATACACAGACAGATAAAGCTGTTTGCTCTAATACAAAGAGGGCAGCCTGTACTAGTGTACTATAGTGTCATATAGAGAGGGACAGTCTGTAGTACAGAGGTGTGTTCTCATACACAGACAGATAAAGCTGTTTGCTCTAATACAAAGAGGGCAGCCTGTACTAGTGTACTATGGTGTCATATACAGAGGGACAGTCTGTAGTACAGAGTTGTGTTCTCATACACAGACAGATAAAGCTGCATGCTCTAATACAAAGAGGGCAGCCTGTACTAGTGTACTATGGTGTCATATAGAGAGGAACAGTCTGTAGTACAGAGGTGTGTTCTTATACACAGGCAGATAAAGCTGTATGCTCTAATACAAAGAGGGCAGACTGTACTAGAGCACTATAGTGTCATATAGAGAGGGACAGTCTGTAGTACAGAGGTGTGTTCTTATACACAGAAGCATACTCTGATATAGAGAGTAGTAGTCTTTAATAAAGCTGTATGTTCTAATATAAAGATGAATAGACTTACTGGAGCACTATGGTATATACTATATAGAGAGGGACAATCTGTAAAAAGAGTTATGGTCTCTTATAGGTCCTGTTTCTCTAAAGCTTTCTAAGAAAGCTTGAGAGTAAAACGGCGGATATTTGATTTAAATTGATGATGAAAGTCCAGTTTGTTTGAATGTTGTTTTTCATTTTACCAATAGTATAAATACACTACAAATACAATGGGCAATTCCATATTTTAAGAAATGTTATAATTAACATATTTTATATAATGCAAGCACTAGAGCAGGGGTCGCCAACCTTTTGGACCGCAGGGACCACTAAACTCACAATTTTGAATCCCGTGGACCACTAACAGGATTTTTTTAAAAAAGGTACAAACCTCTATAATGTGTATATATATATATATATATATATATATATATATATATATATATATATATTTATATATATATATATATATATATATGCACACAGATACTGTACATAACTAGTATAACCATAGCTAAGTTTACATTATGTATATATTTACACATTTTTAAGAATCATTTTTTCTAATAAACTAATTGAATGACAGAACTGAGAGAATACTTCCAAATGAGGTGCGTGACAACTTTTGAGCTGGAAACAGAGAGGCAGAAAGTGGGGAAATGAAGAATTATGTTTAAAAGGACCACAAGACTTCCAAGTTACCGCCCCAGTTAGGAATTATTCAAAACTACTTATAATCATGGACATACATTGGAGTTATAAATTAAGTTTATATCAGAAAGTTCTCAATATGGATTTTTTTTTTTATATATATACTTTAATTCCACTATTTCAAGCCAAGACTGTACCAACCTCTGCTGGCTTTAGAATAGAAGAATCTTCCTCTGAGCAGCGCACCGGATGGGAGGAGTTAAAAATACAATCTAGCTACGCAAGTTGCACAGTACTATGCAACGTGCATAGGGGGATTGTAATTTAACTCCTCCACCGTCGGTTTTTACTGATGTGCAGCCAGGCACTGTAGGGAGTTGCGGCCCAACTGTGGTGACACCATCAGAGGAGATTAATTCCTGCTTGATGGTGTCAAGGACCAACAAACATCCTCTCGTAGACCACCAGTGGTCGGCGACCGCTGCACTAGAGTATTTGTAATTGAAAATGATTCTAGAACAGCTTTGCCTTTGATCCAATCTTTATTTTATTTATCTATTTATTTTCATCAAACCAGAAAAATAATCACGTTGTTTATTATTGTATAAACTGATCATGCAGGAAAAACAGTGCAAATAGTCAGGATGTTTTCTCCAACATAGGTGTGTCCGGTCCACGGCGTCATCCTTACTTGTGGGATATTCTCCTCCCCAACAGGAAATGGCAAAGAGCCCAGCAAAGCTGGTCACATGATCCCTCCTAGGCTCCGCCTACCCCAGTCATTCTCTTTGCCGTTGTACAGGCAACATCTCCACGGAGATGGCTTAGAGTTTTTTAGTGTTTAACTGTAGTTTTTATTATTCAATCAAGAGTTTGTTATTTTGAAATAGTGCTGGTATGTACTATTTACTCAGAAACAGAAAAGAGATGAAGATTTCTGTTTGTATGAGGAAAATGATTTTAGCAACCGTCACTAAAATCCATGGCTGTTCCACACAGGACTGTTGAGAGCAATTAACTTCAGTTGGGGGAACAGTGAGCAGTCTCTTGCTGCTTGAGGTATGACACATTCTAACAAGACGATGTAATGCTGGAAGCTGTCATTTTCCCTATGGGATCCGGTAAGCCATGTTTATTACGATCGTAAATAAGGGCTTCACAAGGGCTTATTAAGACTGTAGACTTTTTCTGGGCTAAATCGATTCATTATTAACACATATTTAGCCTTGAGGAATCATTTTATTTGGGTATTTTGATATAATAATATCGGCAGGCACTGTTTTAGACACCTTATTCTTTAGGGGCTTTCCCAAAGCATAGGCAGAGCCTCATTTTCGCGCCGGTGTTGCGCACTTGTTTTTGAGAGGCATGGCATGCAGTCGCATGTGAGAGGAGCTCTGATACTTAGAAAAGACTTTCTGAAGGCGTCATTTGGTATCGTATTCCCCTTTGGGCTTGGTTGGGTCTCAGCAAAGCAGATACCAGGGACTGTAAAGGGGTTAAAGTTCAAAACGGCTCCGGTTCCGTTATTTTAAGGGTTAAAGCTTCCAAATTTGGTGTGCAATACTTTTAAGGCTTTAAGACACTGTGGTGAAAATTTGGTGAATTTTGAACAATTCCTTCATGTTTTTTCGCAATTGCAGTAATAAAGTGTGTTCAGTTTAAAATTTAAAGTGACAGTAACGGTTTTATTTTAAAACGTTTTTTGTACTTTGTTATCAAGTTTATGCCTGTTTAACATGTCTGAACTACCAGATAGACTGTGTTCTGAATGTGGGGAAGCCAGAATTCCTATTCATTTAAATAAATGTGATTTATGTGACAATGACAATGATGCCCAAGATGATTCCTCAAGTGAGGGGAGTAAGCATGGTACTGCATCATTCCCTCCTTCGTCTACACGAGTCTTGCCCACTCAGGAGGCCCCTAGTACATCTAGCGCGCCAATACTCCTTACTATGCAACAATTAACGGCTGTAATGGATAATTCTGTCAAAAACATTTTAGCCAAAATGAACACTTATCAGCGTAAGCGCGACTGCTCTGTTTTAGATACTGAAGAGCATGACGACGCTGATAATAATGTTTCTGAAGGGCCCCTAACCCAGTCTGATGGGGCCAGGGAGGTTTTGTCTGAGGGAGAAATTACTGATTCAGGGAACATTTCTCAACATGCTGAACCTGATGTGATTACATTTAAATTTAAGTTGGAACATCTCCGCATTCTGCTTAAGGAGGTATTATCCACTCTGGATGATTGTGACAAGTTGGTCATCCCAGAGAAACTATGTAAAATGGACAAGTTCCTAGAGGTGCCGGGGCTCCCAGAAGCTTTTCCTATACCCAAGCGGGTGGCGGACATTGTTAATAAAGAATGGGAAAGGCCCGGTATTCCTTTCGTCCCTCCCCCCATATTTAAAAAATTGTTTCCTATGGTCGACCCCAGAAAGGACTTATGGCAGACAGTCCCCAAGGTCGAGGGAGCGGTTTCCACTTTAAACAAACGCACCACTATACCCATAGAGGATAGTTGTGCTTTCAAAGATCCTATGGATAAAAAATTAGAAGGTTTGCTTAAAAAGATGTTTGTTCAGCAGGGTTACCTTCTACAACCAATTTCATGCGTTGTCCCTGTCGCTACAGCCGCATGTTTCTGGTTCGATGAGCTGATAAAGGCGGTCGATAGTGATTCTCCTCCTTATGAGGAGATTATGGACAGAATCAATGCTCTCAAATTGGCTAATTCTTTTACCCTAGACGCCACTTTGCAATTGGCTAGGTTAGCGGCTAAGAATTCTGGGTTTGCTATTGTGGCGCGCAGAGCGCTTTGGTTGAAATCTTGGTCGGCTGATGCGTCTTCCAAGAACAAGCTACTTAACATTCCTTTCAAGGGGAAAACGCTGTTTGGCCCTGACTTGAAAGAGATTATCTCTGATATCACTGGGGGTAAGGGCCACGCCCTTCCTCAGGATCGGCCTTTCAAGGCAAAAAATAAACCTAATTTTCGTCCCTTTCGTAGAAACGGACCAGCCCAAAGTGCTACGTCCTCTAAGCAAGAGGGTAATACTTCTCAAGCCAAGCCAGCTTGGAGACCAATGCAAGGCTGGAACAAGGGAAAGCAGGCCAAGAAACCTGCCACTGCTACCAAGACAGCATGAAATGTTGGCCCCCGATCCGGGACCGGATCTGGTGGGGGGCAGACTCTCTCTCTTCGCTCAGGCTTGGGCAAGAGATGTTCTGGATCCTTGGGCGCTAGAAATAGTCTCCCAAGGTTATCTTCTGGAATTCAAGGGGCTTCCCCCAAGGGGGAGGTTCCACAGGTCTCAGTTGTCTTCAGACCACATAAAAAGACAGGCATTCTTACATTGTGTAGAAGACCTGTTAAAAATGGGAGTGATTCATCCTGTTCCATTAAGAGAACAAGGGATGGGGTTCTACTCCAATCTGTTCATAGTTCCCAAAAAAGAGGGAACGTTCAGACCAATCTTAGATCTCAAGATCTTAAACAAGTTTCTCAGGGTTCCATCGTTCAAGATGGAAACCATTCGAACTATTCTTCCTTCCATCCAGGAAGGTCAATTCATGACCACGGTGGATTTACAGGATGCGTATCTACATATTCCTATCCACAAGGAACATCATCGGTTCCTAAGGTTCGCATTCCTGGACAAGCATTACCAGTTCGTGGCGCTTCCTTTCGGATTAGCCACTGCTCCAAGGATTTTCACAAAGGTACTAGGGTCCCTTCTAGCTGTGCTAAGACCAAGGGGCATTGCTGTAGTACCTTATTTGGACGACATTCTGATTCAAGCGTCGTCCCTTCCTCAAGCAAAGGCTCACACGGACATAGTCCTGGCCTTTCTCAGATCTCACGGATGGAAAGTGAACGTGGAAAAGAGTTCTCTATCTCCGTCAACAAGGGTTCCCTTCTTGGGAACAATAATAGACTCCTTAGAAATGAGGATATTTCTGACAGAGGCCAGAAAAACAAAGCTTCTAGACTCTTGTCGGATACTTCATTCCGTTCCTCTTCCTTCCATAGCTCAGTGCATGGAAGTGATCGGGTTGATGGTAGCGGCAATGGACATAGTTCCTTTTGCGCGCATTCATCTAAGACCATTACAACTGTGCATGCTCAGTCAGTGGAATGGGGATTATACAGACTTGTCTCCGAAGATACAAGTAAATCAGAGGACCAGAGACTCACTCCGTTGGTGGCTGTCCCTGGACAACCTGTCACAAGGGATGACATTCCGCAGACCAGAGTGGGTCATTGTCACGACCGACGCCAGTCTGATGGGCTGGGGCGCGGTCTGGGGATCCCTGAAAGCTCAGGGTCTTTGGTCTCGGGAAGAATCTCTTCTACCGATAAATATTCTGGAACTGAGAGCGATATTCAATGCTCTCAAGGCTTGGCCTCAGCTAGCGAGGGCCAAGTTCATACGGTTTCAATCAGACAACATGACAACTGTTGCGTACATCAACCATCAGGGGGGAACAAGGAGTTCCCTAGCGATGGAAGAAGTGACCAAAATCATTCTATGGGCGGAGTCTCACTCCTGCCACCTATCCGCTATCCACATCCCAGGAGTGGAAAATTGGGAAGCGGATTTTCTGAGTCGTCAGACATTGCATCCGGGGGAGTGGGAACTCCATCCGGAAATCTTTGCCCAAGTCACTCAGCTGTGGGGCATTCCAGACATGGATCTGATGGCCTCTCGTCAGAACTTCAAAGTTCCTTGCTACGGGTCCAGATCCAGGGATCCCAAGGCGACTCTAGTGGATGCACTAGTAGCACCTTGGACCTTCAAACTAGCTTATGTGTTCCCGCCGTTTCCTCTCATCCCCAGGCTGGTAGCCAGGATCAATCAGGAGAGGGCGTCGGTGATCTTGATAGCTCCTGCGTGGCCACGCAGGACTTGGTATGCAGATCTGGTGAATATGTCATCGGCTCCACCTTGGAAGCTACCTTTGAGACGAGACCTTCTTGTTCAGGGTCCGTTCGAACATCCGAACCTGGTTTCACTCCAGCTGACTGCTTGGAGATTGAACGCTTGATCTTATCGAAGCGAGGGTTCTCAGATTCTGTTATCGATACTCTTGTTCAGGCCAGAAAGCCTGTAACTAGAAAGATTTACCACAAAATTTGGAAAAAATATATCTGTTGGTGTGAATCTAAAGGATTCCCTTGGGACAAGGTTAAGATTCCTAAGATTCTATCCTTCCTTCAAGAAGGATTGGAAAAAGGATTATCTGCAAGTTCCCTGAAGGGACAGATTTCTGCCTTGTCTGTGTTACTTCACAAAAAGCTGGCAGCTGTGCCAGATGTTCAAGCCTTTGTTCAGGCTCTGGTTAGAATTAAGCCTGTTTACAAACCTTTGACTCCTCCTTGGAGTCTCAATTTAGTTCTTTCAGTTCTTCAGGGGGTTCCGTTTGAACCCTTACATTCCGTTGATATTAAGTTATTATCTTGGAAAGTTTTGTTTTTAGTTGCAATTTCTTCTGCTAGAAGAGTTTCAGAATTATCTGCTCTGCAGTGTTCTCCTCCTTATCTGGTGTTCCATGCAGATAAGGTGGTTTTACGTACTAAACCTGGTTTTCTTCCAAAAGTTGTTTCTAACAAAAACATTAACCAGGAGATTATCGTACCTTCTCTGTGTCCGAAACCAGTTTCAAAGAAGGAACGTTTGTTGCACAATTTGGATGTTGTTCGCGCTCTAAAATTCTATTTAGAAGCTACAAAGGATTTTAGACAAACATCTTCCTTGTTTGTTGTTTATTCCGGTAAAAGGAGAGGTCAAAAAGCAACTTCTACCTCTCTCTCTTTTTGGATTAAAAGCATCATCAGATTGGCTTACGAGACTGCCGGACGGCAGCCTCCCGAAAGAATCACAGCTCATTCCACTAGGGCTGTGGCTTCCACATGGGCCTTCAAGAACGAGGCTTCTGTTGATCAGATATGTAGGGCAGCGACTTGGTCTTCACTGCACACTTTTACCAAATTTTACAAGTTTGATACTTTTGCTTCTTCTGAGGCTATATTTGGGAGAAAGGTTTTGCAAACCGTGGTGCCTTCCATTTAGGTGACCTGATTTGTTCCCTCCCTTCATCCGTGTCCTAAAGCTTTGGTATTGGTTCCCACAAGTAAGGATGACGCCGTGGACCGGACACACCTATGTTGGAGAAAACAGAATTTATGTTTACCTGATAAATTACTTTCTCCAACGGTGTGTCCGGTCCACGGCCCGCCCTGGTTTTTTTAATCAGGTCTGATAATTTATTTTCTTTAACTACAGTCACCACGGTACCATATGGTTTCTCCTATGCAAATATTCCTCCTTAACGTCGGTCGAATGACTGGGGTAGGCGGAGCCTAGGAGGGATCATGTGACCAGCTTTGCTGGGCTCTTTGCCATTTCCTGTTGGGGAGGAGAATATCCCACAAGTAAGGATGACGCCGTGGACCGGACACACCGTTGGAGAAAGTAATTTATCAGGTAAACATAAATTCTGTTTTCTTTCGTGTTGCTAGTGGATCATTTTATACATCTTGTTAATGAAAGGAATAGCTACTTGTCTAATGACATTATACAAAAGATAGGTGAAGGGATCCAGTATCTGGTATAGAAAGTGATAGGGCTTTGTGACACGGGGAGGAAGAGATTGATTAACCACTGAATGTGGAGAGATCTAATATAGAAAGGAACAGTCTAACTTGAGACAGCTCAAGCATATCTATTCTTGCAAATGCTTTTAGTGTCATGGTGTTGTCAAGCTTTAGTAAGACAGTTTGGGTAAAATTAAGTCAGTACATTTTGCTCTGTTGGCTGTCTGGATAATCCACTTGTAGAAGGAATTAGAATTGGATCCCTGCCTGCTACGCTTTCCTTAGAAGACAGGATTAGTCTCCAGCTTTAACACTTTGTTGGCAACATTATGAGACTTTTTAAATATTGTGTTGCAGATTCTGTCCAGTAGTCATAGGGTTAAAGCTGTTTTGCCAGCAAGCTATTTTTTTTACCTTTTATGTGATGCCCATCACCCCTTGGCTCTTGTTTTAGCCACCTCAGGTGAAAATATGTTGGCAAAAAAGATCTTTATCCTCCCGAACAGAGCCGGATTAGGGGATGAAAGGAGGTTTAGCAGAGTTTAGTGAGCAGATTTCAGCACCACGGAGAGGGTTGCTCATTATCTAGACAAAAGAGAGAGAAATGCAGTGACTCTTCCTCATTTTAGCGGAATTCCTTCACCTTCCTACAAAGCCTCAGGTCTTTAATATTTCTTAGAAGTCGTCTTTTTTTTTTTTTTTTTTTTTTCTTCCTTCACAAATACCGGAGTTTGCTTCAAAAGCAAAACTGCACTGAGCAATATAGGCAGCCAGGAGGTCACTATAAAATAAATATACACGTAGGTATAATTGATCCTGTCCCAGAATTAGCTTTAATGCACTGCAGTTTAAATGTTAGAAATCCGTCACTAAATTGGTGTTATTAATACAGCTCAATTCACTCAACATTATAACAAAACCCAATATGCCTGTCCTGTTAGCCTATTGTGAAATGGTGGCTGTACAACAGCACTTGAGATCATGTTTTATTAAAAAAAATAAACTTGAAAACATGAGGTACTTCATATTACATATTCAGCCTGTCCTGTTTTTTGCAGTCAGCTAGTACACAGCACTGCCTGAGCCTTTTCCTAATGATAAGCAACCACAAATTGACTTTATATATATATATGTGTGTGTGTGTGTGTGTGTATATATGTGTGTGTGTGTGTGTGTGTATATATGTCTGTGTGTGTGTGTATATATGTCTGTGTGTGTGTACAGGGAGTGCAGAATTATTAGGCAAGTTGTATTTTTGAGGATTAATTTTATTATTGAACAACAACCATGTTCTCAATGAACCCAAAAAACTCCTTAATATC